>NW_026891262.1:0-51182 GCF_015708825.2 Lethenteron reissneri | reverse complement strand
GGGAGCCGTCGTGCGTCTCGCTGCGCTGCACGTCAGAGAAGATCTCCGGCGCCGCCGTGCGGAACAATCGCACCGCGCGCCCGGCTGGCCCGGCCCTCGGAGCTGCGGAAGGAGACGCGCACGGCAAGAGCGACCGCCCCCCCCCCCCTTGATGGAGGGTATATCTTTTGGCCTACTCTTCCACGACTCGGGAAGAGGTGATAATTGGTTTTTTACCCTTCTATCTGGCAACAAAACTGACACCTTTTTACAAGGAGTTATGTTTGCATAGACCACAATACCTGCAGTCATAATACAAACAAAGAACATAACTCTGATAATGTGCACTGTCCTTGAAGTTGATTGGTCCTCACCCGAGACAGCTTTCCTTAGAGCCTAGTCTCACATGGGTTGGACCAGATGACGCCAAAAGGCGTCAGTTTTGTTGCCAGATAGAAGGGTAAAAACCAATTATCATATTTTTACTGGCAAATGAGGTTCCCATAGAGTCGGGAAGAGGTGTCGGTTACCCCCCCGCGCCTTAGCCCAGCGCACGCGACCCGCCCCGTCGCGTCTCGGCGCGTCGGACGCGTTCGCAGGGTCACGTCACGCGAGTTTGTTTTCACGGGTCAAGTCGAGGTCGAAGCGATTCGCTGCTCGGGTGAGCGGCGGTGCTCGTGTCCGGTTTTACAGCCCTGAGCCCGATGGTGGGAATTCCACGTTCCTCTGGGGGGCGACCCCTTTCAACTCCACCCCACAAACGGGCAACTGGACACACGGACAGGTTTGTTCGTATCTCTGAAACTTCGTAAGTCGAATGCTCATGAGTCGAAGAGTCCCCGTAGTTTTTTGCGGAATGCGAAAAAGGCTGAGTGCTCCTACCACGCTTCCGTGCGTCGTGTGAAACCACCGAGTCTTTATGACGCAAACCACAAAAAAACACCTCGTTGTGGAAATAAGTAGCAAAAGAGCCGAGCTGGCAATCAGCCTCCCCATATCTGTGCCTCCAAATAACTATAACGGTTGTTCTTTAACACGTCCCATCAGCACCACGGCCTTCTGGCGAGTGCGCCATTTCATGGGCGTTGGTTGTCACTACCGGCAAGTCAACCTCTAGGCCAGTCCACTGCCGTGGTGCCATCAGCAGGGCCCCCTTGCGTTGAGCCACCTGTGTGTGGACCGCTACTTCTGGATGGAGGACCGCTCGCCAGAGGTCACAAACGGGTTTTGATTCCTTACCCGTACCCGTACCCGGCCGCACCAGGATCGCAAACGGTTACCCGTACCCGTACCCAGCCGGGTACGGGTAGCCGGGTACGGGTAGGGTACGGGTATCGGGTACCCGGTTGCGACCTCTGCCACTCACGCCCAGGGGCCATGCGGAGAGAATCGTGTTGACGTTCGCGACACGGGGGGGGGGGGGGGGGGGGGAGCTCCGTTACCTGTGCGCGCCGTGGGTGGCACGGCCGTACGAGGCGTCGCACGGCGCCGGCAAGCGGCAGGTCACCGCGGCCGCGTGTTTGGCGGCGGTCGCGCCCTGTGCCTGCCGGCTCGCAGCAGCAGCGCCCAGGGCTCTCACGCCGTGCCACAGTAACACCCCACTGGTACCACCGCCACCGCCACCACCGTCACCGTCAACACCACTACCCATAACCACCATCAATATTACAACCACCGCTACCACCACCATCAACACCATCAACACCACCACCATCAACACCACTACTACCATAACCACCACCACCACCACCGTCAACACCACTACTACCATGGCCACCATGGCCACCATCAATATTACAACCACCACTACCACCACCACCACCGTCAACACCACCACCATCACCACCGTCACACCACTACAACACCACCACTACCACCACCACCATCATCAATACCACCACTACCATCACCACCAATGCCACAACCACCACTGCCATCACCACCGTCAATACCACCACTGCCATCACCACCAGCACGTGGAACCAGCCCTACCTTCAGCACACCTGTCCCACTCCTCGCACCTGAACTACCGACACTTGCACACACACATGTCCCACTCCTCGCACCTGAGCTACCCACACCTGCACACACACCTGTCCCACTCCTCGCACCTGAACTACCCACACTTGCACACACCCCTGTCCCACTCCTCGCACCTGAGCTACCGACACTTGCACACACACCTGTCCCACTCCTCGCACCTGAACTACCCACACTTGCACACACACCTGTCCCGCTCCTCACACCTGAACTACCCACACTTGCACACACACCTGTCCCACTCCTCACACCTGAACTACCACACTTGCACACACACCTGTCCCACTCCTCACACCTGAACTACCCACACTTGCACACACACCTGTCCCCACTCCTCGCACCTGAGCTACCCACACTTGCACACACACCTGTCCCGCTCCTCACACCTGAACTACCCACACTTGCACACACACCTGTCCCACTCCTCACACCTGAACTACCCACACTTGCACACACACCTGTCCCACTCCTCACCACCTGAACTACCCACACTTCGCACACACCCCTGTCTATCCCACTCCTCGCACCTGTAGCTACTGACACTTGCACATCACACCTGTCCCCTCCTCGCACCTGAACTACCCCTACTATGCATCACACACCCATGTCCCGCTCCTCACACCTAAACTATCACCACACTGCACACACAGCCCTGTCCCACTCCTCACACCCTGAACTACCCACACTTCTTGCACAACACACATGTCCCACTCCCCTCACAACCTGAACTACCCACCACTTGCACACACACCTGTCCCACATCATCGCACGACTGAGCCTACCCACACCTGAGCTCCCCACTTGCCACACACCGGGTCCCACTTCCTCCCACTGTCCGCGCCTCCACAGCACCTTGCTGAGCCCGACACCCGTCTACGAGACACACGCACCCGCGTCCGCTCACCCGCAACGCGCACGAACGCGTCACCTCCAGACGTGCATCGCCCCCGCAACGTGCAGCGCCTATCGACCACCGAACGACATCGTCGTCGCCTCCGCTCCTCGCGGCCGCACGAGTCTCGCTCGCCGGCACGAGGCCCGTCCGCCCCCCCGGCAAACCGGCGAGAGGCGCTCCAGCTTCAGGTGGCGCCCCTGCCCGCTCGGCTGCCCACGCCGCCGGCATCGACACGGGCCGCACGCCCGTTGCGAACCCCCGACAACCGTGGACCTTCTGATGATCACCTGGCTGGCGTTCACCCACGCCTGGCTGATACACAGGCACTCCTGCAGACACACCTGGAGGTACGCGCAGGTAGCCCTGCGACCGGGAGACGAGCCCGGGCGACGAGACGCCGCAGGTCGCACTGGGAACACTTGCGCTGTCAGCGCACTGCTGCTGCTGCTGCATGGCGACCGTGATGGTGCCGCTGTTGCCGATGATGCTGTCAGAAGGCGACAAGGGATGTGATGATGCTGCTGATGCTGCTGATGATGATGATTCAACTGATGATGATGCTGCTGCTGATGATGATTCAACTGATGATGCTGCTGCTGGCTGATTTCAACTGATGATGCTGCTGCTGCTGATGATTCAACTGATGATGCTGCTGATGATGATGCTGCTGCTGATGATGATGATGATGCTGCTGATGATGATGCTGCTGATGATGATGCTGATTTAACTGATGATTATGATGCTGCTGATTTAACTGATGATGCTGCTGATTCAACTGATGATGCTTCTGCTGATGATGATGATTCACTGATGATTATGATGCTGCTGATTTAACTGATGATGCTGCTGCTGAAGATTCAACTGATGATGATGCTGCTGATGATGATTCAACTGATGATGCTGCTGCTGCTGATGATGATTCAACTGATGATGCCACTGAATGCTATCGCAGCTGATGATGATGATTGACAACGACGATTATGATATTCTTTGGGTCTTTCAGTAAAGCCACGTAGATGAAAAAAATATATAAAAATAATAACAATATCATGTAGCGGGAGAGCTGCTAAGGCAGGGAAAATCGATGAATTCCTGCAGTCACGAAAGCTTTGAGTCATGAATATTATAGTCAACACAAACATTACTTAACGACTCTGGGCGAACACTTTCATGATGAAATCGTTCCTAACGGCTCGGCATTGACACGAAATGTACAGCGTAACCCAAGAGCTGCAGTATCATCTCTACTTAACAGCAGTGTTGTTATTGTTGTTGTTGAAATTATGAATGATCACAATCTCCAGGAAGTGAGTCTATGAATCTGGAGAACGCACAGAGTGTGGATTGTGCTACGCATGCACACACACCCCCCCAACTCGGATATTTGTAGCTCGCAAATAAACTTGAGATGACAGACCGTCACTTGCGGCTCCAACTCCTTACAACATCACCACCATCACCACCACAACCACCACGACCACCACCACGACCTCCACCACCACAACCACAACCACCACGACCTCCACCACGACCACCACCACCACCACAACCACCACCACGACCACCACCACCTCCACCTCAAGTCCAGTGAGCGATCATTAAACCCCCTGCACACAGCGCCGGGAGCCACCGCTCCACACGCGAGTCGAGAGAGAAGTGGACAATTCACGTTCCCAACCGGTGAGACTCACTCCTCGTTCAGCCTGCCCGCCTGCGATTAATCAATCAGTGGGATTGCGTCACTAATTGGCCTAATTAATTGGCTGATGCCTTGACAGCAAGCACGTGACTCAGGCGAGTGAGTGAATTGCGAGAGCACGTGACGTGGACGTGCGTTTACACTGTGACTCATCACTCGCACAGGTGTGTGGAGATTCGTAAAGTGTGTGTCTGTGTGTGTGTGTCTGTGTGTGGGTGGGTGTGTGTGGGTGGGTGTGTGTGTCTGTGTGTGTGTCTGTGTGTGTGTGTCTGTGTGTGTGTCTGTGTGTGGTTGGGTGTGTGTGTCTGTGTGTGTACCTGGTGCGGTGGTGCTGGCCACCCACCCCCTCGTGTACCGTTCCGGCCTTCATAGGTGCTCGCTAACAGCACTTGCCCCTACAGTCTGTTAAGGCTATACGGGGGGTCTTTGTCTGTGTGTGTCTGTGAGTGTGCCTGTGTGTGTGTCTGTGAGTGTGTGTCTGTGTTTGTTTGTGTGTCTGTGTGTTTGTGTGTGTGTCTGTGTGTGTGTCCGCGTGTGTGTATCCGTTGTGTGTGTCCGTGGGTGTCTGTGTGTGTCTGTGTGTGTCTGTGTGTGTGTGTGTCTGTGTGTTGTCTGTGTGTGTGTCTGTGTGGGGACCCGAGTTCGAATCCCGCTCACGGCCAACACCAGTGACGATTATCTGAATCGGTCCTGGGCCTCCCCTAGGTCGACTCAGCTCAAATGAGTACCTGGTGCGGTGTGTAAACATCGCCACTGGGGAGACAAAGGCGTGCCGGGTGTGGTGCTGGCCACCCACCCCCTCGTGTACCGTTCCAGCCTTTACAGGTGCTCGCTAACAGCACTTGCCCCTACAGTCTGTTCAGGCTATACGGGGGATCTTGTCTCTGTGTGTGTGTGGGTGTGTGTCTCTGTCTGTGTGGGTGTGTGTGTGGGTGTGTGGGTGTATGTGTCTCTGTCTGTGTGGGTGTGTGTCTCTGTCTGTGTGGGTGTGTGTGTGGGTGTGTGTGTGTGTGGGTGTTCGTCTCTGTCTGTGTGGGTGTGTGGGTGTGTGTGGGTGTGTGTGCACCTATGAAGGCCGGCACGGCACACGAGGGGGGGTGGGTGGCCAGCACCACGCCCGACCGCCTTTGTCTCCCTACACACCGCACCAGGTACTCATTTAAGGCTGAGTCGACCTAGGGGAGGCCCAGGACCGGTTCAGATAATCGTCACTGGTGTTGGCCGTTAGCGGGAATCGAACCCGGGTCGCCGGGTTCGTAGCGCAGCGTAGCGCTAACCGCTACACCAACGCTCATTCACACACACACACGCGCATAATTGTACACACGTGTGTACATGTACACAGAGTCATGTATGAACCCATATTTAAGTTTGTGTTACAGTGGGATATCTGTTAACAACACCAACGTATCGTGAATATGCAGAGGATAATTTATATGTATTACAACTTAATTGTACAATGCATCGATGTACATTCTAGATTTGAAGCTTTCGTGACTGCAAGGATTCATACTCTTGGGTTTTTTCGATAAAGCCACGTAGGTGAAAAATAAAGAAATAAAAACATTTCTTGAAATAATAATAGAAAGAAAATTAGTATTTAAAAACTAAAAAATATAATTTATTTTCTATTTTATTTTTTACCTACGTGACTTTAACGAAAGAACCCAAGAGCATCAATGTAGAGCCTATAGCGGCACGAACACACATTGTTCAACGTCTATAACATGGTAAGTACATCGCATCGTATACATCCACGTAACACAGTCTTGTACCATTCATTAAACAGCTACAGATACATTACAACGATCCCCCGTATAGCCTTAACGGACGCTAGGGGCAAGTGCTGTTAGCGAGCAGCACCTCGTGATTTTGAATGGAGGGATGGAGGAGGGGGGCCGAAAGCCCCTCGACAAACATCCACTCCTGCCAGGGTCAATCATTCACCCGTGTGCTCTCTAGGCGGGTCAATCATTAATGGTGCACCACACAACCCCACCCACCCACTCGCTCACTCACTCGCACACTCACTCCCCCATTCATTGAAATCATCTCCCCTCCTCGTCTCTCTCGTAGAAGCGGAGCGTTGGTGAACCGAGCTGATCCATGCACCACCACCACCACCAGCACCACCACCAGCACTACCACCACCAGCACCACCACCAGCACCACCAGCACCACCAGCACCAGCACCACCACCAGCACCACCACCACCAACACCACCACCACCAGCACCACCACCAGCACCACCAGCACCACCACCAGCACCACCACCACCAGCACCACCACCACCAGCACCACCACCACCAGCAGCAGCAGCAGCATGGCCCCAGGATTTCTCTCCGCACCCTCCCTCCCCCTCCTGCACAGCAGCAGCAGCTGTAGCAGACTGGCTCCATCTCTCCTCGCCGCCGTTTGCATCGCCGCCGTCTTCGCGGTGTCCGCAGCTCACGAGGGTAAGAAACAAAAACACGAAACGACGCGGCTCTCTCTCTCTCTCTGTGTGGCTCCGCTCAACGATGGCTCTTTCAAGGCTCCTCCCGCGTGTCTCTCTCGTTACCCTGCGTGTCTCGTCAACTCGTTCGCCGAGACGGAGTGTGTACGTGTGAGTGTGTACGTGTGTGTGTGTGTGTACGTGTGTGTGTGTGTACGTGTGTGTGTGTCTCTGTGTGTGTCTCTCTGTGTGAGTGTGTACGTGTGAGTGTGTACGTGTGTGTGTGTACGTGTGTGTGTGTACGTGTGAGTGTGTGTACGTGTGTGTGTGTGTGTGTCTGTGTGTCTCTGTGTGTGTCTGTGTGTGTGTCTGTCCGTGTGTCTGTGTGTGTCTGTGTTTGTGTGTCCTCTGTGTGTGTGTCTGTGTGTGTGTGTCTGTGTCCGCGTGTGTGTCTGTGTGTCTGTGTTTGTGTGTCTCTGTGTGTGTCTGTGTGTGTCTGTCTATGTGTCTGTGTGTCTGTGTGTCTGTGTCCGCGTGTGTGTCTGTGTGTCTGTGTGTCTGTATGTCTGTGTGTCTGTATGTCTGTGTGTGTGTCTGTGTGTGTGTCTGTGTGTGTGTCTGTGTGTGTGTCTGTGTGTGTGTCTGTGTGTGTGTCTCTGTGTGTGTCTGTGTGTGTGTCTGTGTTTGTGTGTCTGTGTGTGTGTCTGTGTTTGTGTGTCTGTGTGTGTGTGTCTGTGTGTGTGTGTCTGTGTCCGCGTGTGTGTCTGTGTGTGTGTGTCTGTGTGTGTGTGTGTCTGTCTGTGTGTCTGTGTGGGTCTGTGTGTGTCTGTGTGTGTCTGTCTGTGCGTGTCTGTGTGTGTCTGTGTGTGTGTGTTTGTGTGTGTGTGTATCTGTGTGTGTGTCTGTGTGTGTCTGTCTGTGTGTCTGTGTGTGTGTCTGTGTGTGTCTGTCTGTGTGTGTCTGTGTGGGGAGTGGTGGTGCAGCATTTAGCACGCTGAGCTGCGAACCCAGCGACACGGGTTCGAATCATGCTCACGGCCAACACCAGTGACGATTATCTGAACCGGTCCTGCGCCCCCCCAAGGTCGACTCAGCCTCAAATGAGTACCTGGTGCGGTGTGTAAACATCGCCACTGGGGGAGACAAAGGCGGTCGGGGCGTGGTGCTGGCCACCCACCCCCTCTCGTGTGCCACGGTGCCGGCCTTCGTAGGTGCTACTACTCACTAACAGCACCTGCCCCTACAGTTTGTGACACGCGTGGTCACGGTGGTGGTGGGGATTTTTGCACGCAGCATTTTAATAACAAAAATTGAATATTTGCTGTTGATTCCAGGATGTTTCTGTTACGCGTTGTCGCTTTAACACATTGTCCTGCTGCGGAGGGAGCTGGTAGGAACGTCGGGTTGCTCGGTCAGTGGCCAGGGTCAACGGCGGCGTGGTGTATTCCGCAAATATGCCCGACTGTGAGGGCGGGCACAAGCCGATGTCAGTAGGTTAAACGTTGAGTTTTATAAGGGCACCACGGGGTGACCAGCCCCTCCCCACCCAGCCCCACCCAGCCCCCACCCAGCCCCTCCCCACCCTCCCCACCCAACCCCACCCTCCCCTCCCCAACCTCCCCTCCCCAACCTCCCCACCCAGCCCCTCCCCACCCTCCCCACCCAGCCCACCCGCCCCTCCCCACCCTCCCCTCCCCACCCAGCCCCTCCCTACCCTCCCCACCCTCCCCACCCAGCCCCTCCCACCCTCCCCACCCAGCCCCTCCCACCCTCCCCACCCTGCCCCTCCCCACCCTCCCCACCCAGCCCCTCCCCACCCTCCCCACCCAGCCCCTCCCCACCCGCCCACCCTGCCCTCCACACCCTCCCCACCCAGCCCCTCCCCACCCTCCCCACCCTGCCCCTCCTCACCCTCCCCACCCTGCCCCTCCCCACCCTCCCCATCCAGCCCCTCCACACCCTCCCCTCCCCACCCAGCCCCTCCCTCCCCACCCAGCCCCTCCCTGCACGACGGACACAATAATCCCATGTGGGCTGGTGTAGCCAGGAGGCTCCTACCAGTATCAATGCAACTTGAACTTGAGACTTCGTGTCTCTGTGTGTGCGTGTCTCTGTGTGTGCGTGTCTCTGTGTGTGTGAGTGTCTCTGTGTGTGCGTGTCTCTGTGTGTGTGTGTCTCTGTGTGTGCGTGTCTCTGTGTGTGCGTGTCTCTGTGCGTGCGTGTCTCTGTGTGTGCGTGTCTCTGTGTGTGTGTCTCTGTGTGTGCGTGTCTCTGTGTGTGCGTGTCTCTGTGTGTGCGTGTCTCTGTGTGTGCGTGTCTCTGTGCGTGCGTGTCTCTCCCCCCCAGTGGACATGCTCGACACGGAGACGGCGCAGGGAGACCTCGGCTGGGTCGCCTTCCCTCCTGACGGGGTGAGGAGGAGTCGAGAGGCCACGAAACTTCTGTGGATGTTCGAGGGGGGGGGGGGGTGTCCATAAATGACGTCACGCACCTGGGGGAGGGCGGGGTCAGACTTTTGTGACGATGCGTGACGAGGGCGGTTGAGAAATGTGACGTCGTATTTAAAATTCGCGACTTTAAATAAATACTAGCTGTACTACCCGGCTTCGCCCGGGACTTTATCTACCACGGCCGGCCGCCTTTGTCTCCCCAGTGGCGATGTTAATACGCTACAGTAGTTAAGTTACTCGTTTGAGGCAGAGTCGACCTAGGGGAGGTTCAAATAATCGTCACCGGTGGTGGCCGTGAGCGGGAATCGAACTGGGTTTGCCGGGTTGGTAGCGCAGCGTAGCGTTAAGCACTACACCCACCGCTCCTCACACACCACACACGCACAGACACACACACAGACACACACACAGACACACGCAGACACACACAGACAGAAACACACACACAGACAGCACGCTAACCACTACACTACCGCTCCCCACACACCACACACGCACACACACAGACACACACACAGACACACACACAGACACACACACACAGACACAGGCAGCACGCTAAGCACTACACTACCGTTCCCCCTACACAACACACGCGCGCGCGTCCATAGGTACACATACACGCGCTTGCTGCAGACACACACGACTTTCAGGGTGCATACGGCAGTAAACGACTGAAATAATAAAGCGGCAATGCTGTGTAAGGAACGCCTTAGACCCGCATTATACATTTGTGTAATGCGAGCGTAAACACACAAACACACACAAACACATACACAATACACACACACATACATGCAGACACACAGACAGACACATAACACACATACATACACACACATACAAACACAGAAACACATACACACACATACATAGACACACACATACATACACACAAACACATCCACAGACGTACATACACACATACATACAGGCACGCAGACATACACATAAACACATACAAAAAAACCCACATACATACACACACACATACATACACACAAACACATGCACACACATACATACACACATGCATACAGACACACAGACATACACATAAACACATACACACATACACATGACCCGGCTTCGCCCGGGACTTGGATCCACCACGGCGGCAAAACCGACATACATACACACACAGACATACACACAAACACATACACACACATACATACACACATGCATACAGACACACAGACATACACATAAACACATACACATGAGCCGGCTTCGCCCGGGACTTGGATCCACCACGGCGGCAAAACCGACATACATACACACACAGACATACACACAAACACATACACACACATACATACACACATGCATACAGACACACAGACATACACATAAACACATACACATGACCCGGCTTCGCCCGGGACTTGGATCTACCACGCCCAGCCGCCTTTGTCTCCCAAGTGCCGATGTTAATACGCCACACCAGTTACTCGTTTGAGGCTGAGTGGACCTAGGGGAGGTTCAAATAATCGTCACCGGTGGTGGCCGTGAGCGGGAATGGAACTGGGTTCGCCGGGTTGGTAGCGCAGCGTAGCGTTAAGCACTACACCCACCGCTCCTCACACACCACACACGCACAGACACACACACAGACACACGCAGACACACACAGACAGACACAGACAGACACACACACACACAGACACACAGACAGCACGATAAGCACTACACTACCGCTCCCCACACACCACACACGCACACACACAGACACACACACAGACACATGCAGACACACACACACAGACACAGACAGCACGCTAAGCACTACACTACCGTTCCCCCTACACAACACACGCGCGCGCGTCCATAGGTACACATACACGCGCTTGCTGCAGACACACACGACTTTCAGGGTGCGTAAGGCAGTAAACGACTGAAATAATAAAGCGGCAATGCTGTGCGAGGAACGCCTTAGACCAGCAACACATTTGTGTAATGCGAGCGTAAACACACAAACACATACAAACACATACACACACATACATACACAGACATACACACAAACACATACACACAGACATACACATACACACAAACACACACATACATGCACACAAACACATACACAATACACACACACATACATGCAGACACAGACAGACACATAACACACATACATACACACACATACACACATACATAGACACACACATACATAGACACACACATACATACACACAAACACATGCACACACGTACATACACACATACATAGAGACACGCAGACATACACATAAAGACATAAAAAAAAAACCCACATACATACACACACACATACACACAAACACATACATACACATACATACACACATACATAGAGACACACAGACATACACATAAACACAAACACACATACACATGACCCGGCTTGGCCCGGGACTTGGATCCACGATGCCCCGCCGCCTTTGTCTCCCCAGTGACGATGTTCACACACGACAGCAGTTACGCTTTTGAGGCTGAGTGGACCTAGGGGAGGGCCAGGTCCGTTTCAAATAATCGTCAGCGGTGGTGGGCGTGAGTTGGAATCGAACTGGGGTCGCTCAAGCAGCTTAATGACTGTTTGTACAAAGAACATATAAAGAATTGATTATAATAACCAGGCAAGAGTCCACATTATAGACTGCCAGTACACGCACTCAGCTTCATAAGCAGGCTAGAGTGTACATGATAGAGTGGCAGTACGCTCACCGAGCTTAATAAGCAGGCTACAGTGTACATGATAGACTGGCAGTACGCTCACCCAGCTTAATGAGTATTTGTACAGTGAACATTAAAGTAATCGATTGTTGGCGCGTTGGGTTTAAAAGTAATATTAATAGCACACATTGTGGTGGGGGTGTAGTGAAGAGTAGGAAAAACTTTGATGAATTTACCTCAGAGTGGCGTGGTGGGTGTCGAGGCCTAGTAGCGTGCAAAGCCTGCGGCCTCGCCTAAAATTGTCGGCTTGGAAGAGGCAGGGTACGGGTGGCGTTCCTTCCCCCCCCCCCCCTAGCGCTCCAACAATACTGTGTAATGGCTATTATTTAATTAAATACGGAGCTTATGAAAGTGGCGAAGGCGTGGCTAGCCGTTGGCAGGGGCAACCGCCGTCCAATGAAACTGCAGCCCTTGGCGAAGGCGTGGCTAGCCGTTGCCAGGTCCAATGAAAGCGGCGAAGGCGTGGCTAGCCGTTGCCAGGGGCAACCGCCGTCCAATGAAAGTGCGTATGGGCCAAAGTCCACACACACACACACAGACAGACAGACATGAACGATTTTATATATATAGATAGACAACACGTTCTACTTCATTTAATAGATGTTGTAATAAATGTTTTCTCCTACAACGCTTCTGTAGGGACATTTATCACTTGACCCTTGGGCTACACTCATTTGAAACTTTTGAAACAGCCTGCCTCAGCGGCTATCCCGATCTTTTTTCTCCTGATGGCGATTTCTTGCGTCGCGATTAAAACGTTGTAGTTTTTTCGTACATTTACTTGTTCTACGTGACTTTGCCGAAAGACCCCAAAGAATCCGTGTTTATTGTTCCGCCCCGCGGCGGATATGGGGCGTGCTTACACAGCAACTTCTGATATGGTGTTGAGTTTGGTCACGTGATCAGGAAGTTAAGGGGTGTCAGCCGTCACACAGAGTACACAATGGAGGCACACTCAGGGTCTCAGTGAATCTGGTCATTGTGGTACTTGAAGAAGCATTGTCTGTCAGTTCGTTTATGTTCTTATAATATCGGGAATGCTGTTATAGTGTTAGGGTTGACGTTATAATGCTTTAGACCCCAATAATATCAACTCCTGCAGTCACGAAAGCTTTAAGTGAAGATTAAATAAATACAGATTCATGATAAGCACGCCTCAAACTCACCGTCTTCCAATTCCACTCACAAAAATATCACCCCCCCCACTCCCCCCCCCCCACACTCTCCCCCCCACTCCCCCCCCCACACTACCCCCCCACACTGCCCCCCCACACTGCCCCCCCACACTCCCCCCCACACTCCCCCCCACACTGACCCCCCACACTCCCCCCCACACTCCCCCCCACACTCCCCCACACTCCCCCCCAACACTCCCCCCCACACTCCCCCCACACTCCCCCCACACTCCCCCCCACACTCCCCCCCAACACTCCTCCCCAACTCCCCCCCACACTCCCGCACACCCCCCACACCCCCCCCCACACTCCCCCCCCCCACACTCCCCCCCACTCCCCCAACCCCCCCCACTCCCTCCCCCCTCACCACGACGGCAGTGGGAGCCCGCGAGTGGCCAAGGCCCCCGGTGCTTGTACCAGGCGCAGTGCGGCCCCGCCGCGCCCCGCCAGGACAAGTGGCTGCGCACCGACTGGGTCCCGCGTGGCGACGCTCTCCGCGTCTTCCTCGAGGTCCGCTTCCGTTACCGTCGCCGCTGCCCCCGGGGCCTCCCGGCCTCCACCACCACCGCCACCACCCGCCACCACCGCCGGCACCGGCTGCGTCAGCGACGCGCTGGAAGTTTACTACCGGGAGTCGGACGACGCCGGGGACGTCCCCGCCGGCGTCTTGGCGGACGACGAGCGGCGGCTCTTCTCCAAGGTCGACTCGGTCGGCTGGGACAGGTCGGAGGTCGGGGAGACCACGGCGTCGTGCGACGTGGGGCCCCTCTCCCGGGGCGGCCTCCGCCTGGCGTTCCGCGACACGGGGGCCTGCGCCCGGCTGCTGTCCGTGCGACTCTTCCACAGGCGCTGCCCGGCGCTGGCGCTCGGACTCGCCGTGTTCCCCGACGCGCCGGCCGCCGGCGACGGGCGGTGGGCGCTGTCGGAGGTGGCCGGGGCGTGCGTGGGCCACTCGCTCCGGGCCCAGGGGGAGCCGGGCCCGGCGATGCTCTGTGACGCTGACGGCGAGTGGGCGAGCCTCAGCGGGAGCTGCGTCTGCCATGCCGGGTACCAGCAGGCGGGGAATGCCTGCCGAGGTGACGCATTGGGGTTGTTTTAATAGATTTATTGTTGTGGTTGCTTACGCTCGAGAAAGATTTGGGAAGACCCAACCACCCTCCCATCCACTCACTCACTCACTCACCCATCCACTCACTCACCCACTCACTCATTCACTCACTCACTCACTCACCCACCGACTCACTCACCCACTCACTCACCCACTCACCCACTGACTCACCCAACCAACCACCCACCCACTCACCCACCCACCCACTCACTCACCCATCCACTCACTCACCCACCTACTCACTCACTCACCCACCCACATAACCCACCCACTCACCCAACCACTCACTCACCCACCCACCCACTCACTCACCCACCCACCCACCCACTCACCCAACCACTCACTCACCCACTCACCCACCGACTCACCCACTCACTCACTCACCCACTCACTCACTCACTCACCCACGCACCCACTGACCCACCCAACCATCCACTCACCCACCCACTCACTTTCTCACTCACTCACTCACCCAACCACCCACCCACCCACATACCTATTCACCTACCCACTCACCCACTTTCTCACTCACCCAACCACCCACTCACCCAACCACCCTCTCACCCACCCCATCTCACCCACTCACCCCATCTCTCGCTACTGACAGCACCAACAGTCTGCGAAGGCTACAGGGCTGCGTGTGGCTCTGTGTGCGTGCAGCGTGTGAGCAGGGCTGGTACAAGGAGACGGCGGGAGACGGCTCCTGCTCCCCGTGCCCGCCGCACAGCGCGGGGAGCGCTGGCGGGGCCACGTCCTGCGCCTGCCACGACGGGTACTTCAGGCCCAGAGACGAGGCCCAGTCCGTGGCCTGCGCAAGTACGTGGTGGTCTCAGTACTACACTATACACTACAGTACTACACTATACACTACATACTACACTATACACTACCATACACTACAATACACTACAATACTACACTATACACTACAATACACTACACTATACACTACCTACTACACTACACTACACACTACACTACACACTACACTACACTACTACACTACACTATACACTACACTACACACTACCTACTACACTACACTATACACTACACTACACACTACCTACTACACTATACACTACACTATACACTACACTACACACTACACTATACACTACCTACATCACTACACTATAAACTCCCCCCCCCCACCCTCCCAGAGCCTCCGTCTGCCCCCACGGACGTCACGTGGACGGCGCTCACCCCCACTTCGCTGATGCTCCGGTGGCGCCCGCCGGCGGCTCCCGGCGGGCGCCCCGACCTCGCCTACTCCGTCGAGTGCCGCCGCCACCACCGCCGCCTCCGGCAGGAGCAGCAGCAGCAGGAGCAGCAGCAGCAGCAGCCGGCGCCATGCGGGGCGGCCGTGAGGTTCCGGCCTCCGCCGGTGCCGCCGCTGCCCAACGGCTCGTGCTGCTGGGCGGAGGTGAGCGGCCTGCAGGAGAACGCCGCCTACACGCTGGAGGTGCACGCCACCAACGGAGTGTCCAGCCTCAGCGGAGGCCCGTCGCTGTTCGCCGCCGTGAACGTCAGCACCTCCGTGGCGCGTGAGTGATCCCCCCCCTCTCTGTCGTTCACGCGAATGTTTCTTGTTTTGTCTCTGTTTTTTTATCTTTAAATGTTTTTTCTCGTTTGTAAAATGCTTTTTTTTGTTCTTTTTTAATGTTTTTTCTTTCGTTTTTTATCTTTGAATGTTTATTCTCGTTTGTAAAATATTTTTTTTGTTCTTTTTTAAATGTTTTTTCTCTCTTTTTTATATCTTTAAATGTTTATTATCTTTTGTAAAATAAATGTTTTGTTCTTTTTTTAAATGTTTTTTCTCTCTTTTTTATATCTTTATATGTTTATTATCTTTTGTAAAATAATATTTTAGTTCTTTTTTAAATGTTTTCTCTCTCTTTTTAATCTTAAAATGTTTATTCTCGTTTGTAAAATAATTTTTTTGTTCTTTTTTTAATGTTTTTTTCTCTCTTTTTAATCTTTAAATGTTTATTATCTTTTGTAAAATAAATTTTTTGTTCTTTTTTAAATGTTTTTTTCTCTCTTTTTTATATTTAAATGTTTATTCTCGTTTGTAAAATAATTTTTTTGTTCTTTTTTAAATGTTTTTTTCTACTTTTTAAAAATACATTCTCCTTTTGAAATATATAACGTGCCTATAACATTATAATAATATTATTTCATTTTGATCTAAAGCTTTCGTGACTGCAGGGATTCCTATGTGTATGAGGGGTGGTGTGTGTGTATGAGAGGTGGTGTGTGTGTGTATGTATGAGGGGTGGTGTGTGAGTGTGTATGTGTGTGTGTATGTATGTGTATGTATGTGTGTGTATGTGTGTATGTATGTGTGTGTATGTGTGTGTGTATGTGTGTGTGTATGTGTGTGTGTGTATGTGTGTGTGTGTAAGTTGCAAGCGAGAATTTCATCATCGCTTGCAGCTGGGGTTGGCATCGTCCCCCACTCCACCTGATGTCGAGGGTAAATGGGCGAGGTTTAAGACTGTGACTCATGCAGCTGCAATGGCTGCTTTGGGTACGCGGTCCAGACCTCCCCAGAAACCCTGGCTGACGGAGGAGGTGTTCAGGTTAATTGAGAAAAAGCGACAGGCCCACTCTCATCGGCTACAGCATCCCACGTCGGAGAATGAGGAGGTTTACCGCAGCCTTCGCTCGGAGGTTCGGAGAGCCGTAAGGCGCTGCAAGGATGGGTGGTGGTCGTGGTTTGCTGAGGAGATGGAGTCTGCCTCAGTGGCCCGCGATCACAAATCACTATTTAATTCCATCAAAAAAGTAACCTGCAGCGCCACACCTATTACCATCATTAGGGAAAAAAACGGTGATCCAATCTCCGACCCCCAGGAACAGGTTTGCAGATTTGCTGAGCATTTCTGTGAGGTCCTGGGGGAGGGAAAATCTCTCAGCCAGGAAAACATCATGGCACAAAGTGGGGATAACCCTGCTGACGCTGCCGTGCCTCAAATATTAGAAGAGGTCACCCCCTGTGAGTGGCTGGCTGAGGTGCCATCTGTTGAGGAAGTACTTAAGGCGATCCGGAGTCTGAGACCAGGAAAGGCACCGGGCAGAGATGATCTCCCAAGCGAAATGCTGAGGGAGGGTGGCGTTTGTGCACAGACTGCCCTATATGACATCATAACAACAGTCTGGACCGCTAGACGGGTACCGCAGGATTGGAAGGATGCCCTGGTGGTCCCCCTCCTTAAGAAGGGGGACCGCACAGACTGTAACAACTACAGGGGCATCTCACTCCTCAGTGTGCCGGGAAAGGTCCTGGCAAGGATTATTCAACATCGCCTTGCTAGGCACGCTGAGGAGAGGCTTGCGGAACCCCAATGCGGTTTCAGGAAAGGGCGGTCCTGCACAGATGCCATATTTTCTGTCCGTCTGCTACAGCAGAGGTGTAGGGAATTTCAACAAGACCTACATATCTGCTTTATTGACCTGGTCAAGGCCTATGATACCATCAATAGGCCTGGGCTCTGGGTTGTTTTTCGTGCTTTCGGAGTCCCTGACCCTCTGCTCACGATCATTAAGGACCTTCATGATGGTGAGCGGGCCCGGGTAAAACTACGTGGCCGGGAGTCGGAGCCTTTCCCTGTACACCTTGGGGTGCGACAGGGATGTCCTCTGGCTCCCACATTATTTAACATCTATTTCGACTGCGTAGTTCGTGAAGCCTTCAATAGCTGTACCGGGGGAATTTCCATTTGGTAGAGATATAATGGGAGGCTGATCGACGCCCGGGTGCGATCAAGGGAAGGCTTCCTTTTGGTCAACCACGTTATGTATGCCGATGATTTGGTAATAGCTGCTCATTCAGAAGAGGAGTTGGAGACGCTGCTGCTGAGACTGGAGCGTGCCAATAAGAGATGGGGCCTTACCATCAGCCCCACCAAAACTAAGCACCTGCCTGGGTATTTTGTACCATCGGACACTCCACCCCCACAACTCCCAATCGGTGATGGGGAAGTTGTGGAGAGAGTGGAGAGTTTCCCATACCTGGGCAGTGTGCTTATGACTGGCTCCAGTTTAACAGCAGAGGTCTCACTCCGATTCAGTCGAGCAGCAATATCTTTTCATCGGTTGCGTAACGCTGTGTGGAAGCTACATGGTCTGTCGCTCCGCACGAAGCTTCAGGTCTTCTCAGCCACGGTCATTCCCTCCCTTCTCTACGCTTGTGAAACGTGGACCCTCTTAATGGAGCATCTTCGCCGGTTGGAAACATTTAGGCTGGCCTGCCTACGATCCATCCTGGGTTTAACCAGGCTGGATTGTGTGAGGAGCTCACAAATCCTTGAAAGATCTGGGCAAAGTCCCATCGGTGAGCTCCTCCGGCAGGCAAGGCTGCGTTGGCTGGGTCATGTAGCCGGCATGCCCATCCACCGCATGCCTAAACAGCTTTTGTTCGGCCGGATCGAGGGGGCTAAACGGGCGCGGCACGGGCTGGAGAAGAGATGGAGTGATGTGGTACAGGAGGACGTGGAGCTGAGTGGACTTGCCGATGACTGGTACCAGCGGTGTCAAGATCGGCCTCAGTGGAGGAGGCTCGTGAAGGACGCTACTGGGCAGTTGGAGGCAGTCGCCCTACAACAACAACGGAGGGCGGAGGAGCGACGCTCACAACCACGAGCGGAGCGCCGGGTGGCTAAAGCACAGCAAGTTGGTACAGTAGGGGGCAAAGGTGGTGCATCAGCCAGTCATCTCGGTCATCTCGGTCAGTCGACCCGTGGCACCTGCTGGGTCTGCCCCGTGACCTCCTGCCAGCGGGCGTTCGACACTTCACGTGGCCTCAAGGTGCACTTGGCCTGGCACAAGCGTCGTGGTGACGTCACCGCCACTTAGTGGCGAATGGCGGTTGTTGTTGTTGTATGTGTGTGTAGTGTGTGTGTGTATGTGTGTGTGTGTATATGTGTGTGTATGTGTGTGTGTGTATGTGTGTATGTGTGTGTGTATGTGTGTATGTGTGTGTATGTGTATGTGTGTATATGTGTGTGTGTATGTATGTGTGTGTATGTGTATGTATGTGTGTGTATGTGTATGTATGTGTATGTATGTGTGTGTGTGTATGTGTGTATGTATGTGTGTATGTGTATGTATGTATATATATGTATGTGTGTATGTATGTGTGTATGTATGTGTGTATGTGTGTGTATGTGTGTATGTGTGTGTGTGTATGTGTGTGTATGTATGTGTGTGTATGAATGTATCTGTGTGTGTATGTGAGTGTATGTGTGTATGTGTGTCTGTGTGTATGTATGTGTGTATGTATGTGTGTATGTGTGTATGTATGTGTGTATGTGTGTGTGTGTATGTGTGTGTGTATGTGTGTGTATGTGTGTGTATGTGTGTATGTTTGTGTGTGTATGAGGCCTGCGGGCAAGCGAACGAGGTACCACGTGATCAGGTCCTGGATGTGCCCGCAGCCCCGTCCCCCGTGGTGCGTGTCCAGGCGGGGATCGTCTCGGAAGACTCCGTCCTGGTGACCTGGCTCGAGCCAGAGCAGCCCAACGGCTTCATTCTGGACTAAGAAGTCACATGCTACGAAGAGGTACCATTGTCGATTTACCTTGCGTGCGTATGAATGTACACGCGTGTGTCCGTGCGCGTGTGTCCGTGTGTTCCATTCCCGCTAACGGCTACGATTATCTCAGCGAGTCCTGGGTCTCCCCTAGGTCGACTCAGCCTCAATGAGTTCCCGGTGCAGTGTGTAAACATCGCCACTGCGGATACAAAGGCGGCCGGGCGTGGTGCTGGCCACCCACCCCCTCGTGTGCCGTGCCGGCCTTCATTGGTGCTACTCGCTAACAGCACTTGCCCCTACAGTCTGCTGACACTACACGGGGGATCTTTGTCTTTGCATTAGCAAGTGGAGGGCAGCAGAGTTTTCACAACAACATCATCATCCCGTGAACCAGGTGACCCGAGTTCAATGGGTCTCTGTGGGATGAGTCTGAACCCCCCCCCCCATCCTGCACCCCCCCCATCTGCCCCCCCCCATCTGTAACCCCCCCCATCTGCACTCCCCCCCCATCTGCCCCCTCCCATCCTGTACCCCCCCATCTGTAACCCCCCCATCTGCCCCCCCCCATCTGTCCCCCCCCCATCTGTCCCCCCCCCATCTGTCCCCCCCCCCATCTGCACCCTCCCCCCATCTGTACCCCGCCCCCATCTGTCCCCCCCCCCTCCCACCAGGATGACGATGATGACGACACTGACACTGACGAGGCTGAGTTGATGCGGCTGCTCTGCAGCGAGCCGCGTGTGACGGTGGGGGGGCTCCGCCGTGCGGCGGGCTACTCGCTGCGGGTTCGCGCTCGCAACGCCGCCGGCTACGGGGACTACAGCCCCACACTCCACTTCCACACGTCTCGCGAACGTGAGTAGCACCCCCAGCCACCACCAGCACCCACTACCCACCCACCACCACCACCACCAACCACCACCACCACCATCAACCCCTCCACAACCCTCACCCCCACCCACCCACCCACCACCACCACACCACCACCACCAACCAGCACCAACCACCCACCCACCCACCATCACCAACAACCAGCATCAACCAGCATCAACCAGCACCAACCACCAACCACCCTGACCCCCACCAGCACCACCCACCACCACCACCCACCACCAACCCCTCCACAACCCTCACCCCCACCCACCCACCCACCACCACCACCACCAACCACCACCACCACCCCACCACCACCACCAACCAGCACCAACCCCACCACCACCCTCACCCCCACCCACCCACCACCAACCCCACCACCAACCACCACCACCACCCACCCACCCCAACATGCAACCCCACCACCACCACCACCACCCAACCACTACGCCAACCTACCACTACCCCACCACCACCCCACCCCTCCTGTCTGTTGTGGTTGTTGTGGTTGTTGTTGTAGGTGTTGCTCTGTTGGTTGTTGTTGTGTTTATGGTTATTGTCGTTGTGGTTGTGGTTGCTTTTCCCTGAAGTGAAAGGATGTATTTGCTCGCCCCCCCCCCCCCCCAGCGAAATTGACGCAGGAAGTGGTCATCTGGGCCGCCGCGGTGTCCGCCCTCCTCGCGGGTCTGCTGCTCATCGCTGCCTCTTTCATCATCGTCAAGAAGAGGTGGGGGGGGGGGGCACTGGGGGGGGGGCACTGGGGGGTCACACACAGGTGTTGTGTGCGCTGTGAGTGTGCCCACGTGGATTGGCTGCACAGAGAGGCAATGCCCCTCCGTGTTGACCTCCGGAGCGAAACTCGCTTCTTCACGACTCACGCGGCGTTGATGTCTGCTGCTGCTGCTGCTACTGCTGCTGCTACTGCTGTTGCTTCTGCTGTTGCTACTGCTGCTGCTGCTACTACTGCTGCTGCTGCTGTTGATGCTGCTGCTGCTACTGCTACTGCTGCTGCTGCTACTACTGCTGCTGCTGCTGTTGATGCTACTGCTGCTACTACTGTTGCTACTACTGTTGTTGCTGCTGTTGCTACTGCTGCTGCTACTGCTGATGCTGCTGCTACTGCTGCTACTACTGCTGCTGCTGCTGTTGTTGCTGCTGTTGCTACTACTGCTGCTGCTACTACTGCTGCTGCTACTGCTGCTACTACTGCTGCTGCTACTGCTGCTGCTGCTACTACTGCTGCTGCTGCTGTTGATGCTACTGCTGCTACTACTGTTGCTACTACTGTTGTTGCTGCTGTTGCTACTGCTGCTGCTACTGCTGATGCTGCTGCTACTGCTGCTACTACTGCTGCTGCTGCTGTTGTTGCTGCTGTTGCTACTACTGCTGCTGCTACTGCTGCTGTTGCTGCTACTGCTGCTGCTGCTACTGCTGCTGCTACTGCTTCTACTACTGCTGCTGCTACTGCTGCTGCTGTTGCTACTGCTGCTGCTGCTACTGCTGCTGTTGCTACTGCTGCTGTTGCTACTACTACTGCTGCTACTACTGTTGCTACTACTGCTGCTACTGCTGCTGTTGCTACTGCTGCTGATTCGTGCGTCGCCTTGTGTCTGAAGGAGGTGCGGTCACTGCCGGGCAAAGTGGGAGTCTCCCCAAGAGACGCGACCTCGCTTCTACAGCGTGCGGGGTGAACGCTCCTCCACCTCACACACTCAACACACTCACACATACACACTTACACATACACATACATACACACATACATACACATACATACACACATACATACACACACACTCAACACACACACACATACATACACACATACACACACACATACACACACACACACCACCCCTCACACACACACACACCACCCCTCACACACACATAGACACATATCCCTCACACACTCCCCCTCACACACACATACACACATACACCCCTCACACACACACCACCCCTCAAACACACGCACACACACACCACCCCATACACACACACAAACACCACCCCTCACACACTCACACTCTCACACCACCCCATACACACACACACACACCACCCCTCAAACACACGCACACACACACCACCCCATACACACACACAAACACCACCCCTCACACACTCACACTCTCACACCACCCCATACACACACACAAACACCACCCCTCACACACACACGCACACACACACCACCCCATACACACACACAAACACCACCCCTCACACACTCACACTTTCACACCGCCGTGCCCAGTTAATGTCGCCGTTGCCCCCCACAGTGAAGATGCCGGGTTTCCGGCTCTACATCGACCCACACGACTACGACGTGCCCAGCGACGCTCTCCGCGAGTTCGCCAAGGAAATCGACGCTTCGCGAATCAAACTTGGACATGTCATCGGTGCAGGTGAACGGGGGGGGGGGGGGTGGGGAGCGGACACGTCTGTACCGTCAACTAAAACTTACTCACAGGGCGTTCACTTCAAAAGAATGTTGACACCGCCGCTGAGAATTTGCGAGAAATGTTTGTGCCTCCAGGGCTCTGGAGACCGCCTGGTGCACGTTGACAACAATGGCGGACGAGCGGGAGAAACTGTTTGGCTTTTGGAAGCTATTAACCAGTGGCGGCTGGTGATATTTATTTTTGGGGGGGCGCATTTTTTTTATTTTATTGAGGGGGGCAAATAAATATAAAGCAGTACCAAAAACCATTTTGACTACTTGAATATAAATTTTGATGATCTTTATTTACATTTCAGACCAAAAGAAGTACCAAAAAGCATGTTTCCTACTTGAACATAAATGTTTCTCTTTTATATACATTTCAGACCAAAGTACCAAAAAGCATGTTTCCTACTTGAACATAAAAACGTTAGTTTCATGCTATTATCAATATGGCTGCGGCTACTTTCATGACGTTTGCATTTGTCAGAGAGATGTTTGAGGTCTCTTACCCCCGTCGTTGTCCACAAAACTTCAGTGCCGACACTTTGAAATAAAAGACAGGGAAAACAAAAAAGAGAATTGCTAACATCACATCCAGCCAGCCACCTCCGTTTCTCATAACAAGCGCGGGTGAAGCTTCGTGTGTAGCTTCGTCCTCTGTCACTGGCCTGCTGCTGGATTTGTAAATCGGGTTGGTCCGGTCCGAGATCCTTTATCTTTTTTATTTCTTCCAGCGAAAGCCTTGTGACAGGGTTTTTTTGTAAATAAATTACAGAATTTGGATGAACTGCTGCCATTGTTTACACAAAAAATTTGATCAGCCTAGCAAGTGTCAAAGTGGTGTCGCCTGCGCACTCGCAGTAGTGGCCCAGAGCGTAAATTTGAATGACAGGTGACGAGAACCAATCAGATTGGATAAAATAACATGTATCCAATTCTGATTGGCCAGGGACGCAACGACTTGCGCCCCGAGGAGAATCTTTAAGAAACCAATTAGAGACCAGCTTCAGGTCACATGCTGTCCGAAAATTTAAAGTCTCACATAGACATCCATTTGTCCGGCGCCCCGCATGAAACACATTGAAAAACATAGAAAATAGTTGACCGATTAAAGCCAGTTTTTATTAAATGCTGATGCTTTTCTTACTACCAGCCGGCACATCGTATGAAAAAAATATTTTATTTATGTATTTTTATATAAATTTTGTATATGTATATTTCTTGAATAATGATGGGGGCGGCGCCCCTGCGCCCTCTATTGACGAGCCGCCACTGCTATTAACGTCACATTTACACCATTGGAACCTCATTTGCCAGTAAAAAATATGATTATTGGTTTTTACCCTTTTTTCTGGCAACAAAACTGACACCTTTTTTACAAGGAGTCATGTTTGCATGGACCACAATACCTGCAGACATAATGCAAACAAAAAACACAACTCTGATAATGTATGCACTGTCCTTGAAGTTGATTGATCCACACCCATGTGAGACTAGGCTCTAAGGAAAGCTGTCTCGGGTGTGGACCTGTTTGCACTTAGTCACTTTAAGATGTTTTCTTGTTCACGTTTCTGTTCTTTGTTTGTTGCGGTTGCACCCGATTCAAGAGCCGAATGGCTCACAGGGCCACACCTAATACATGAACTTGAACCGAGGTCAACCCAGCCTGACAAGTGAGCACTGATTGGTGCAGTGTGTACAGATCCATCAGCGCTGGGGGGGGGGGGAGAGACAAAGACGGCCGGGCGTGATTGACTCTGTCGCTGCACCACCAGCCTCGACAATGCGTCGGGGCTGCATCTACATAAACACGCGGGGCTCTACCTAATACATGAACTTTGAACTTTTTTGAACTTTGTGCTACCCACTGCCTTTGACCCCTTGGCCCGCAGGAGAGTTTGGCAAGGTGCGCATCGGATACCTGAAGCATGAGGGCAGCAGCGAGGGGCAGCGACGGTGAGCGTGGCCGTCAAGACGCTGAAGGGCAGATCCGACGAGCAGCAGCAGCAAGACTTCCTGTGCGAGGCGAGCGTCATGGGCCAGTTCGACCATCGCAACATCGTCCGCCTGGAGGGCGTCGTCACCAAGAGTGAGCTGCTGCAGAGAACGTCCCTTCTACGCAGTTTAAACAAAGTCACACCGGCGAGTCTGTTACGTCGCTGGCTGTGCGGCTGGTGAAGCCCGTTGTCGTGATCACCGGTGAAACGTCACCGCACTCGGATGGGAAATGTTGTGGATTTGCTCTCCAACTATACACTACACTATACACTACACTATACACTACTATACACTACACTATACACTACACTATACACTACACTATACACTACACTATACACTACTATACACTACACTATACACTACACTATACACTACACTATACACTACACTATACACTACACTATACACTACACTATACACTACTATACACTACACTATACACTACACTATACACTACACTATACACTTCACTACTACACTACACTATACACTACACTACTATACACTACACTATACACTACACTATACACTACATACACTACTATACACTTCACTACTAAACTACACTATACACTACTATACACTACACTATACACTACACTATTATACACTATACACTACACTATACACTACACTATACACTACTATACACTACACTACTATACACTACACTATACACTACACACTACACTATACACACTGCACATTACACTACTGGGTTTTCACGTTCTGCAGATGTAGATGCCACCACCACCATCTATTGCGTGTGGTGGTTGAACTTACAACTCTCGGTTCAGAACGGGCAACCGGACGTACGAACAGGTTTGTTCGTACCTCTGAAAGTTCGTGTTTATGAAAACACAGCGATGCATCTTGGCAGCAATACAAGGTGCTTATGTGACCCTGTGATGATGTTGCGGTATTAGTCGTGAATGCTTTGCGTGGATTGCTGACGTCTGCTTTTCTTGCCCTCTCGACGAAGGTAAACCCGTCATGATCATCACCGAATTCATGGAAAACCATTCCTTGGATGTGTTCCTCAGGGTAAGAAGTGGCAATGCCAAGTGATGCGATCATCGGTGCGTTGCAGCCTCACAACACTCAGCGGTTGTGTCTGTAACTGTCCACACATGGCGAGCAAATGGTGGCGTTGTTGTTGTTGTGTTGTTGTGTTGTTGTTGTTGTGTTGTTGTGTTGTGTTGTTGTGTTGTTGTTGTGTTGTTGTTGTTGTGTTGTTGTTGTTGTGTTGTTGTTGTGTTGTTGTTGTGTTGTTGTGTTGTTGTTGTGTGCCGTAGTTCCTACTAACCGGGGCTCCGCTTGCGGTGATGACTGCACGCGTGTGCATCAAACTTCCTTTGCACCTTACGTAGCCAACTGGCGCTGGGGGGCGGGGGGCAAACCAAACACAACAAGCGGCAGTTCTAAACAAATTAGTTTGTCAAACTCGACGGTGACGATAACGATGACGTAAAAGCACCTCGCAGCTCCTGGAAGAGCGTTCCAGACGGCCGCACCAGCAGCAACGTCACCCAGGCGCCTCCTCCTCATCGCCTCCTCCCCCCCCTCCTCTCCCCCCTCTCCTCCCTCTCCCTCTCCCCCCTCTCCCCCCCCTCTCCCCCCTCTCTCCCCCCTCTCTCCCCCTCTCCTCCCTCTCCCTCTCCCCCCTCTCCCCCCTCTCCTCCCTCTCCCCCCTCCTCCCCCCCCCTCTCCCCCCTCTCCCCCCTCTCCCCCCTCTCCTCCCTCTCCCCCCTCTCCCCCCTCTCCCCCCTCTCCCCCCTCTCCCCCCTCTCCCCCCTCTCCTCCCTCTCCTCCCTCTCCCTCTCCCCCCTCTCCCCCCTCTCCTCCCTCTCCCCCCTCCCCCCCCTCTCCCCCCTCTCCTCCCTCCTCCCTCTCCCCCTCCCTCTCCCCCCTCTCCTCCCTCTCCCTCCTCCCTCCCCCTCCCTCCCTCCTCCCTCTCCTCCCCTCTCCCCCCTCTCCCCCTCTCCCCCCTCTCCCCCCTCTCCCCTCTCCCCCCTCCTCCCTCCTCCCTTCCCCCTCTCCCCCCTCTCCCCCCTCTCCCCCTCTCCTCCCCCCCCTCTCCCTCCTCCCGCCTCCCCGCCCTCTGGCCTGGACCACGTGGTAGAAGAAGAAGGGCGACTTGCTGTTGCCCCAGCTGGTGGGGATGCTGCGGGACGTGGCATGCGGCATGCGGCACCTGTCCCGCGTGGGCTACGTGCACCGAGACCTGGCCGCCCGCAACGTGCTCGTCAGCGGCGAGCTCACGTGCAAGGTGTCCGACTTCGGACTCTCGCGGATGCTTCTGCCGGACGACCACTCCGAGGCGGTGTACACCACCCGGGTAAAGGTGGGTGGAGAAAGGTGTCAGTTTTGTACCAGTTGAAAGGGTAAAAACCTAATAATTTATTTTGCCACTGGTAAAGGAGAAGTCTCATAGTGTAAATGCTTCACCCCGAGCTCTCAATACTCTGATAGTGCGCTGTCTTTGAGTTGTGCGCCTTTTGGCGCAATCTGGTCCAACACCATGGAGACTAGACTCTAAGAAAAGCTGTCTCGGGTGTGGACCAATCAGCTTCGAGGACAGTGCATATCATTACCAGAGTTGTTTCTTTTTGTTTGCATTTTGACTGCTTGTGTTGTGGTTATTGCAAACATGATGCCTTGTATAAAGGTGTCAGTTTTGTACCAGTTGAAAGGGTCAAAACCTAATACCAAACCCTTCGCCGCGTACTGACGACATCGGCCGCGAAAGCCGAGGGCGAAATCAAATTGTGAATGTCCCCCAGGGGGGGAAGATCCCCATCCGCTGGACCGCCCCGGAGGCGATTTCCCAGCTCAGGTTCACGTCGGCAAGCGACGTGTGGAGCTACGGCGTCGTCATGTGGGAGGTGATGACACACGGCGAGCGGCCATACTGGGACATGAGCAACCGGGACGTGAGTTCAGCACCAGCAGCCCTGTAGTGTGAGTCTGTGGGTCTCTGTGTGGTGAGTCTGTGGATCTCTGTGTGAGTCTGTGGGTCTCTGTGTGGTGAGTCTGTGGGTCTCTGTGTGGTGAGTCTGTGGGTCTCTGTGTGGCGGGTCTGTGGGTCTCTGTGTGGTGAGTCTGCGGGTCTCTGTGTGGTGAGTCTGTGGGTCTCTGTGTGGTGAGTCTGTGGGTCTCTGTGTGGCGGGTCTGTGGGTCTCTGTGTGGTGAGTCTGTGGGTCTCTGTGTGGTGAGTCTATGGGTCTCTGTGTGGTGATTATGTGGGTCTCTGTGTGGTGAGTCTATGGGTCTCTGTGTGGTGAGTCTGTGGGTCTCTGTGTGGTGAGTCTGTGAGTCTCTGTGTGGTGAGTCTGTGGGTCTCTATGAGTAGTCTATGGGTCTCTGTGTGCCCCCAGGTGCTGGAGGCAGTGGAAGGTGGCTGGCGACTGCCACGTCCCATGGGGATGCCCCATGTGTCTCCGTCGCCTCATGCTGAGCTGCTGGCACGCGGAGAGCTCCTGCAGGCCCTCGTTCACCCAGCTCGTCACCGCCGTCACCGACGCGCCGCACTACAGGTGCGTCTGTGTGTGTCTGTGTGTCTGTGTGTGTGTGTCTGTGTGTGTGTCTGTGTGTGTGTGTCTGTGTGTGTGTGCGTGTCTGTGTGTCTGTGTGTGTGTCTGTGTGTGTGTGCGTGTGTGCGTGTGTGCGTGTGTCTGTGTGCGTGTGTCTGTGTGTGCGTGTGTGCGTGTGTGCGTGTGTCTGTGCGTGTGTCTGTGTGTCTGTGCGTGTGTCTGTGCGTGCGTGTGTGCGTGTGTCTGTGTGTGCGTGCGTCCGTGTGTGTGAGCGCCGGGTGGCTAAAGCACAGCAAGTTGGCACAGTAGGGGGCACAGGTGGTGCATCAGCCAGTCATCTCGGTCATCTCAGTTAGTCGACCCGTAGGCACCTGGGTCTGCCCCGTGACCTCCTGCCAGCGGGCGTTCGACACTTCACGTGGCCTCAAGGTGCACATGGCCTGGCACAAACATCGTGGTGACGTCACCGCCACTTAGTGGCCAATGGCGGTTGTTGTTGTTGTTGTGTGGGAAGCAAAAGAACAACCCCCTACCTCCTCGTGGTGCCGGACTGGAACGCTGTGGTGGGCAGTGCCGTGGGGGGAGGGCCAATTTAAATTGGCCTTTCCCTTCATGGCGTTTGTAACCACCACAGCGGCTAAATGGGGGCTCTGGATGGGTACGAGGGGCTGGTCACCCCTCCACCTTCGATTAATCACGACAAAATCACGAATGAAAATTGTATTGAATAATCTTGTGCCAGAGGCCCCTCTTCCTGACGATTTTCTGAACTGGTCCTGGGCCTCTCCTAGGTCGACTCGGCCTCAAATGAGTACCCGGTGTGGTGTGTAGTGAACATCGCTAGCACTGGGGAGACGTGATGATGTTGATGATGGCACTAACCGCTTTGTCGAGCCGTCGTTTGCGGTGGCCGGGACGCTTCCGAAAAAAGCGTCGAACAGCAGCTCCGGCAGGGGCCTTTCCCGGTAAAATAGAAACACAGAACGAGAGGCGAGCGGTACAAACGTCACGGCCACTTTGGCCTTTCGATGTAAAGCTTTCGTGACTGCAGGGATTCATCTTCTTGGTTCTTTCGGTAAGTCACGTAGAATGGAAGTAATAGAATAATAAAATAAAACATAATAAAATAATTCTCACGACGTTTCGGCCACAACGCAAGCAGCCGTCCTCAGATGCTGTCGCCTCGACAGACCTGTTCTTCACCTGAGGACGGCTGCTTGCGTTGTGGCCGAAACGTCGTGAGAATTATTTTATTATGTTTTATTTTTATTATTTTATTATTTCCTTTCTACGTGACTTTACCGAAAGAACCAAGAAGATCACTTTGGCACTTCTCACGGCCCCAACGAGGCCTCTGCCCGGTGACGGGTGTTTCACCGTCACGGTGACGGGTGTTTTCACCGTTACGGTGACGGGTGTTTCACCGTCACCCTCGCTCTGCCTCCTCTCCCCCCGCACAGTTTCTCGTCCGCGGTGGCGGTGGCCTCCACACGCCGCGGCGACTTCTCAACGTCGACGACGCCGCCGCCGATTCTCCACCACCTCCTCCCACTGCGTCTTAGTCGTGTTCGCTGGCACGGCCTCCTCCGCTCGGGATCTCGACGTTTGTCTCTCGTGTCTCGTTGGGGGTTTTCTCACGGCGTTCACCGCTCGCTCCCCTGTCGGTTTTAACACTTTAGATTTTTTTAATCCTTTATATTAAGTTCACTTGCTTGCGCGCTTACGACCGTGCAAATCTTTCGGTAGTTTTTAACCCACTTCCCGTGATCCAATCGAGCTGACATTTTGCACACAGACTCGTTGTGCGTGACAATTTATTTTCGTGAAAACATTTTCCAAAATTTTACACTTTTAGGGAAAAATAAATTATATTCAATTACCAATTGCTTAATGGTGGCATGCAATCATCTGACCCATAGGTGGCAGCCATCTCAAGCCAGAGGACGAGAGGACACTAGCCGCCACGCATATAAAGGATTTATAGTGAAAAACGTAGTTTTTACGGGTTAATTTTTTCCCCGACGATCTGTGTCTTTCCCATAATTGTTTGTCGTTCACGTGCCTCCTCTTTGATCTCTTAATTCGTGTAGTGACAGGGTGACACCTGGCGGCCTGTAGGGGCAATTGCGGGTATCGCTGCATTACATCATCTCTTCGTGCTCTTGAATCGACGTTATACGGAGCACACAGCCCCTATAGGCCGTAAGGTGAAGACGTTTAACGTTTAATCCCGTTCCCATATATGGGGCACTACATTCTTTTCATTCCAAAAAAAAGATCTATTGCTTTTGGCCGTGAAAATAAAAGTTCTCCATGTCTAATCCTGCAGTTTATTTTTTATTACTGTTTAAAGTCGGAAATATTTCTTTCCTCGCGTAATCATATTTTAATCGTCAGTGATTAGGCTTTGCGTCACGTGCTTCCCGCTAGACCAATAAGGTGGCTGCTTTTTGGGACGAGAGGTAAACATTAGTCCAAGATGTCTGCGCCCTTGTTGTCAACATCGAGTAGTGAAGAAGAGGAAATTACGGCCAGACCTCCTTCAAAGTCTGTAAAAAGTATTTTAAACAATGCTACATACATCTCATGTCCATAAAGAAAGAAGAAACAAAGGATTTTACACGCACACGGTGGGATACATTCATAAACTGCGTCAAACGGAGGCTTTTTTGTAAGGTGAGAATCGGAGAATAGCAGAAACATACAAACATTGTCTAGAAATCGAGTTTGACAATGTCCCGCAAAAAAACTTAGGTCCAGGACCGGCCTGCCAGTAGCTTGTGCTGGTCCAATGCTTTCTGCCTTGTGCATAATTTGTAAGAAAACGGACAAGTACATTACTGTGGGAGGCAAACGCCAGAAGGACCATCTTTCACAGGCAGAAACGTCAGCACATAGGTAAAAACAAAACACACACAAACACACACGTTTGAACTTTTATTCCCTTAAGCTGGGTACCATGGCTAACTTTCAATTACAATTACATAATTTATGTAATGTTTATTTTACAGTCAGAGACAGATTTGCATTGTTTTGCATACAGCTACAGCCAGAACACTCAATATTGTTTAACTCTTAACACAGTTTTTTATTAGTTTAATTAGTATTTATTTATTTACAGGCAATTTGCTGAAAGCTGCTGAGATGAAGGAAGACACTAGCATTCTTGTGGATATTCGAGACAAAGACTGTGTCTCTGGAGGTGCGATACCACAAGGCCTGTTATAGACAGTACACCAGGTTCTTGACAAAGTCTCGTGCATCAGTTACTGTGACCTCAGAAGAACAGTGAGTTAGTAATATTTTATATTAATAAATATTAATTAATAATTCCCTCACATTTTCACATTTCAAAAGTAGGAGGTTGGCCCGTGATTTCCCCCAGCTGGTGTTTCACTACCCCAAGAAGCGCAACATAAGTGAGATGGTTTTCGTTGAGACATTGTCTGCAGATAAGCTGATAGACAGGCTACCTCATCCATCAGGTACAGAAACAACAGAGTCAACTGAGGTAACTAGCGAAAGTGACTGTGAAAACAGGGCTAGTGCAAAAGCTGGTCCACAAAGACCAAGTTCAATGGCCTCCATCAATACTGCAGAGGACACGAGGACACTTTACAGTGCGGCATTAATATTAAAGATGCTTCTGTGTGACTCTCCCGGTATGAAATGCCCGTGGCCACCCACATCAGATGATCTAAATGTGAGCGAGGCAAAATCTGTCGTTCCAATTGAACTGTACAATCTGATTTCCTGGATTATTGGTGCAACTGAGGAACCAACACTGGCCTATTATGTTGATATTCCAGATGATTTGAACCTAAAAGTGATATGTATCTGTCAAGACATTGTGTATCTTGCATCTAAGGGTCGGAGGCAGACCCCTAAATCATTGTGTCTTGGTCTAACGGTTCGCCATTTAACAGGTTCATCACAATTTGTGTCACTTCTAAATAGACTAGGACATTGTGCAGCATGGGACACAGTTGTCAGTCTAGACACTAGCCTTGCCCAACTTCAACTAGTAGAGGCAGAGACAAAATACCAAAGGGATTCTCAAGAAGGTTCCTACAGTACTTGTGTGGGACAATATTGACTTTGCGGAGGAGACACTGTCAGGTCGTAGAACTACCCACCACACAAATGGGATTATGCTGCAAAGTTCTGTAGTTGAACCTGTGTCAACAACAAACAGACAACCACTACAGAAGGGAAAACCCTCATTGAAAGTACCCCCTAGGATCCCTGTCGAACAGTACCATCAGTCTATTAGACAAGGACCACATAACTTGTTTCATCAGGAAAGTGTTCCATTACAGGCGGACACATACAAATTGAACACGGTGTCTGCTGTACAAACTGAACTGGCATATGTTTTTGTAAAGTCCATAGATGCTGAAAGATGCACAATACCAAGCTGGACAGGTTACATACATTACTTCAAGGTGATGGCACTCTGCAAAAGTCAGCACTGTATTATCTTCCAGTCATTGAGGCTTCACCACAGAGATGTCGACAGTAAACACAATTCTGAAGCGAAGTGTCCAAATTCATAATCAGCTAGAACTGGACCATATAGTGTTAGTTTTGACAAAGCTATATATGCCAAAGCTCAGCAAATCTGCTGGAAAGATGATGACTTTACTCAGCGTAAAGTGATTAGACTAGGTGAATTTCACACATGCATGTCCTACCTGAGCATTCTAGGAAAAAGGTTTGGAGATGCAGGACTGCAAGACATACTCATTGAGTCCAAAGTTGTTGCCCCAGGATCCATCAATGGAGTGATCAGTGGAGCTATTTTCTTTGATGGCATGGCAGTCATTCAAGCCATTCGGTCAATACCAAGTACCTTTGGAGAGCTTGCAGAGACCGTACTGCAGTACATAGTCAAACTTTCTCTGAAACAAACTGTACACGGATAAACTTTGTGATTGACCAGTATCCAAAAATGAGTATTAAAAACCTAGAACGGTCACGTAGAGCTGGTGGTGGTACACAACTGGTGAAAATTTATGGACGGGATCATAAGACATCAACACAATGGAAAAAGTTTATATCAGATGGAACAAACAAAGAAGCACTGGCAGAATTCCTCTATGTTGTGTGGCGAGAGGCTGATCTTACCACTGTGGGAAAGGACTTAAGCTTGTACATAGCACATGGAGACCTGTGTCACTGCGTGACTGTAATGGAGGATTTACATACTCTCAGTGCTGTTGAAGATCTGACATGTGATCATGAGGAATGTGACACCAGGGTGTTTTTACATGCACAACATGCTGCACAGGAACATCAAACTGTAGTCATCAAGAGCCCTGATGCTGATGTGGCAGTGATTGCTTTAAGTCTGCAGCCAGATTTACCATGTAGGTTGTATTTTTTCACGGGGGTTGGCAACAAAACAAGGCTCATTGACTTAGCTAAGGTGTCGTCAGCTCTTGGCACAAGTGTCTGTTTGGCACTTATTGGGATCCATACCTTCTCAGGTTGTTACTCTACAAGTGCCTTTTATGGCAAAGGCAAAGAAAGGCATTTTCTGTTGCTTGTGAGAAAGAGGAATATCTGACTGCTTTTACAAATCTGGGTAGCAGTTTTAACCTAGACCAGTCTACCCTTGAGCTACTTTGCACATGTGTGCCACCTGTATGGGCAGTCATCTGCCGAAAATGTGAACGATGCAAGATACAAAGCATTCTGTATGGCATCGTCAGCTTTTCTAGAACTATCCATGCCCCTTACAAGTGACGCCCTGTACCAACACTGGAAAAGGGCAAACTACCAAGCAGCCATAATGAGACATTTTCTGAAAGGTATAATGTGTGCCCCTTCACCCGTCGGCAATGGATGGCACCTCGAGGATGGTGAGTGAACAGTGACCTGGATGACTAGAAATCCTGCCCCTGAAAGTGTGTTGCAGGCGGTCCACTGCAGTTGCAAGCATAGCAAATGTGAGTCTGGAAGATGTTCCTGTATGTCCTGCAAGACTGTCTTGTACTGATTTATGTCGGTGCCAAATTGTGCAAATGTTTCACAGGAAACAGAAGACCTACATGGGATGATGCTCTGATAGTGATAGGGATGATACCGATGAGTAAATATGCGCTGTCCTTATAATTTAAGGTGATTTTGAGCTGTAAAGAATCTGTGGTAGAATTGTAATTTTTTTTGGCAGCATTCCAAAACAAGGGGACAGTGTAGCATTTCGAGTCATTTCAGCCAACTTGGGCCAAAAGTGTGCTATATTTGTATCTTTCTGTGATTACACAGTACCTACTGAAAATTTTGATGTACAAAACATCACAGTTTTGCTAAATTTAAAATGTTTATGTTTAATTTTGCTTAGTGCCAATCCGTGAAGTTGAAGCATATTTTCTACAAATTTGCCATATTTCATGGTCTACATTCACACTTGAGTATATAATGCACCAAAACCTGTCTCAAGTGTTTAGGTACATATATAAGTGTCAGTTTGAGAGATATTGGTGTTGCTAAAATGTATATAATAAAAGTTACAACAAAACCAGCAGCATAAGATTTTCGTTTTTTTCCAATTCACAATTATATCATTTATGGATTTTGAAAAAAAAACTGCAGGGTATTTTGTGGAGAACTTTTAACATAAAGTCGAAAATGGTTTTGTCTTTGAAAAAAATCATTTAAAAAGTAGTTCCCAGGTGTGGGAACGAAAATCATTTTCTAGCCACTTTTTCCTTGTTCACCTTACGGCCTACTAGTGGAGGCAGGGCCGACGACTTACACGGTCCCTGGTCAGCTGCTCTCTCCGCTGCTGCTGGATGATGCTGTTACCGCTGCTGCTGCTGCTGCTGTTCCCACGTCTCCACGCGTCTGAGTTGTGCGCCGAGTAGAGGCTCTTTTTATAACCAGCTCCTCGGTGCCACCGCCGCTGCCTGCAAGTCGCGGTTGGTCCCCACTACGGGGGAGTTGGGGCGTCGCCCCGCTACGCAGCTCGAGGTGACAAATTAGTTTTCTAATAAAAAAATATATTTACTGTTCCGTAAATTGTTGTGTCGTGTTTCAAGAAATAAAACAGTCGCATCGTCTATCGACGCCCACCGCTGGTAGATGAGACGGTGACATCACTTTCATTGATTTGATTTATTGATGAGTTGAAAGGGGGGGGGAACGCCGATTTCAAATAAGAATTCTTCATGCTTCAAAGTTTTTAGGGCGTCAAGAGCGTAAAGCGCGATTTTTAAACTAGATACGTCATTCGCAACGCTATCTCCATCCTCTCTGCAGAACCACCTTTCCCGTAAACATCGCCACGTTTAGTTATTCCACCGTTTTATCCGCCCGGCTTTTCCAATTGTTGTGAGCACCGCTAAAGCAAGTTCCACGCAACTTACCCATCTGTGTCACGGTGGCTAGACGTTGACTACCGCGCCTGATACGCATGAGGTTGCGGGTTCGATCCCGACCCCGATGCAATTTCCAGCGGGAACATCTTTTGTTCATGTAAGAATGCCAATTGGCTGTAACATCTTTTCATGTGCCCGTAATTCCTCCACTGCTCTCCTGGTTTCTCAATGATAAGTGTGATCTCCTTCATAATTTAAACATTGCATATGAGAAAACAAGCATTTTAATTTTCAACAAAAAACGATTTCAATTCAACCCATTAGCTCCGAGCTATAGTGTGTTAGATACCCTGCGTGCAATTGTGAATGTAGTGACGTGAAAGTATTCAGCAATGCTTACTCCCCAAAGAGGAAAAATAACAAAACACCGTTGCAAACCAGATGACCGCTTGCTTCAAACTTCCTTGATGTTTACACGTGAAGGTTTAATGAGACTGCTTTACAGTCTTCTTCTTGATTCTTTCGGTAAAGTCACGTAGAAGGGAAATAATAAATAATAAATATAAAACATTAAAATAATTCTCACGACGTTTCGGCCATAACGCAAGCAGCCGTCCTCAGGTGAAAAACAGGTCTGTCGAAAAGACAGCGTCTGAATGAAACACCACCAGGCTTGGAGCGTATATTTATGCTGGGTTGGAGGGGGAAGAGCGCCTTGACAAAGACATTTGCATATCAAGAGGAATTTAGCATATGTTTGGGGAATGCAGATATGGGATTAGTCACTACTTGTGGAATGCGTAGGAGGTGGGCGGGGGGTTTCAAAGTCATATTATGCCCGTGCATTATGCAGGATTAGCAGCATCAAAGGGAGGGAGTAGGGTTAGCATTAATAAAGGGAAGGAATGTTAATAGCATGGAGCTGCAGTAACGAAATTTGCAATTTCGATTTAAAACTTTCGTGACTGCAGGGATTCATCTTCTTATATGATGAGGTGAGACCAACTGGGCTATTTCGCTCTTTCTCAGAAGCAAACTGCCCACAAATAATGCTCAACGGAGTTGCTCATCGCGTGGACATTTAGAGCAGAAGACCGACACTGAACGCGCGTTGATGTCGATTCTTACACGTGGAGGGGACAAACCCGGAGGAGCCGGAGAAAAATCCATACGACCACGGGGAGAGAGAGAGGCACGCAAAGTCCAGGTATACAGGTACCCTGTATACCTGGAAAGGCAGTTAACATCTCGCTGGTTTACACCATTGGTACCTCATTTGCCAGTAAAAAAAAATATGATAATTGTTTTTTTACCCTTTTATCTGGCAACAAAACTGACACCGTTTTTACGATGAGTCATGTTTGCATAGACCACAATGCCTGCAGTCATAATGCAAACAAAAAATAACTCTGATAATGAATACCCTCAAGGTGTCAGTTTTGTTGCCAGATAAAAGGGTAAAAAACCAATTATCATCTCGCTGGTTGCGCCTCACTGCAGCACGACTTTCCATGTTGAACAACCAAGCGTGGTGGACCTTTCTATAAATCCACTGCTGGGTGAGCCCCCTGCCCCCCCCCCCCACACAACTCGTCGTGTGGGTTGTCACGGTGATTTGACCACAGCTCAGCAAGCTGGTCAGTGCGGGTGGGAGCATAGACGCATACAAGTGTAATGGCGTAAGTAGCGCAGGAGACGTTGACAACACGCCATTCATTACAATTAAATCCAACACAGCAGAGTAACGACTCTAACACTCGAAGAAGAGGTATCAGCCCCTTCAACCCGGTTCTATCCGAGCCAGTGTCCCTCAGCTAACGTTTCCCCGTCAGCTCCTACTACACCGCTCTAACCCAGACCATCCTAGTGGAGGAGGCTAACTCACCTGGCCCAGCTTCGGCTCAGGTCCAACCCTCAGCCACACAGTCTGGCCCTCACAAGGACACAGAAGACCTCGCTGCTGCTCTGAGGTCGCCCCTGGCTTGCCCTGCCCGGCTCTTACAAGAGCAGCGAGTCAGGGTGGTAGTCCCAGGGCTAGGCTAGCTAGCTGGTACTCTTAGTAGGTGAGTGAGTGGCTGAGTGAGTGGGTGAGTGTGTAGGTGAGTGAGTGGGTGAGTGTGTAGGTGAGTGAGTGGGTGAGTGTGTAGGTGAGTGGGTGAGCGTGTAGGTGAGTGAGTGGGTGAGTGGTGTAGGTGAGTGGGTGAGTGTGTAGGTGAGTGGTGAGTGTGTAGGTGAGTGTGTGAGTGAGTGTGTAGGTGAGTAGGTGAGTGAGTAGGTGAGTGAGTAGGTGAGTGGGTGGCTGAGTGGGTGGGTGAGTGCGTGAGTGGTGAAGTAACCTGTATGGTGAGTGAGTGGTGAGCTAGTGAGTGAGTGGTGGCGACTGAGTGAGTGAGTGACTGAGTGACTGAGCGACTGAGTGAAGTGGACTGAGTGAAGTGGTGAGTGGTGAGTGACTGAGTAAGTGAGTGAGTGGTGAGCCGACTGAGTGAGTGACTGACTGAGTGAGTGACTGAGTGAGTGAGTATGAGTACGTGAGTGAGTGGTGAGCAACTGAGTGACTGAGCGACTGAGTGAGTGACTGAGTGACTGAGCGACTGAGCGAGTGAGTGGTGAGCAACTGAGTGACTGAGCGACTGAGTGAGTGACTGAGTGACTGAGCGACTGAGTGACTGAGAGACTGAGTGAGTGAGTGAGCAACTGAGTGACTGAGCGACTGAGTGAGTGACTGAGTGAGTGACTGAGTGAGTGACTGAGTAAGTGAGTGAGTGGTGAGCAACTGAGTGAGTGAGTGACTGAGTGAGTGACTGAGTGAGTGAGTGACTGAGTAAGTGAGTGAGTGGTGAGCTACTGATTGACTGAGCGACTGAGTGAGTGATTGACTGGTGAGCTCGCTGCTCTTCACTCTTCACCGGCTCTTCTGCTCCAACGACTCCCCAAGCTCTCTCGTGCACCGCCTTATATACCCAACTGCCCCCCCCCCGCCCGAGGGGCGGGGCTGTATGCGGACGTTGATGTAGACACCCCACGCACGGACGTTGATGTAGACACCCCAACGTAACGGCTCGCTACACCCCTCTACGTAATACCTCTACACTAGTGCTACTACTGCGTCTGGAGCACATTACAATGTGTTTGGCTGCACTGCCCTCTGCTGTGTTCCTCGTATTGCCGTGACTTGCCAGTGGCTTCTGTTCCAATACAAATCACATACATGTGAACGAAGCATATTATTTGTCTGCACTTGTGCCGTATTCTATTTTACAACTTCATTATCCAAACTTCCCAACACAGAACCCTCGGAAAATATGAAGCCCCCCCCCCCCCCCCCCGTAACCTTAAGAACTCATCTCGCGCCTCTGATAATAATGATGACGGTTGGCTACGTACGGCGAAAATAAAACCCCAACGACATGGATACATGTACAGGTAGACCCCGAGTTACGATGGGGTCAGACTTACGACATTTCGATCTTACGATGGCGATTCGACAAAATTGCCATCAACAACCTAACATCGTTCACGTGTGCAGACGACGGACAGAATCTTGGTGAGTACAGGACAATATGATACGTTACGATACGTTCAATGCATGTATACACTACACTATACACTACACAATGCACTACACTATACACTACACAATGCACTAAACTATACACTACACTATACACTACACTACACACTACACTACACACTACACTATACACTACACAATGCACTACACTATACACTACTATACACTACACTATTACACTACACTATACACTACACTATACACTACACAATGCACTACACTATACACTACACTATACACTACACTATACACTACACTACACACTACACTATACACTACACAATGCACCACACTATACACTACTATACACTACACTATTACACTACACTATACACTACATTATTACACTACACTATACACTTCATTATACATTACACTATACACTACACTATACACGACACTATACACTACACTATACACTACACAATGCACTACACTATACACTACACTATTACACTACACTATACACTACATTATTACACTACACTATACACTTCATTATACATTACACTATACACTACACTATACACTACACTATACACTACATTATACACTACACTATACACTACACTATGCATTACACTATACACTACACTATGATACGTAGCTTTAGCGATTTAATTTTAGGGTTACCATGATACGATACGTTCAATGCATGTTAAAAGTTTCTGTAGCAGATAGGATTGTTTCCTGCTAAAACTTTCTATTAAATTGCAGTTCATATAGGTAGGCTAAGACTTTTCCTTGTTTTTTACTTTACATTTCACTGTGCAATACAGTATTGCAATTAATAAGTACACACAGTATATAGTTTATACAGTACGCTACTGTAAATTGCTTTGTTTTGCTAAATTATCACCGTCCTTTAAGACTCCTGGGTAGGCTAGAGGCCATCTTCGACTTACGTATTTTCGGCTTACGACGGGGTCGTCGTAACGCATCTCCGTCGTAAGTAGAGGACTGCCTGTGTTGTGACTTTCCTAAGAAATAAACACAACCATAAACATTATCATAGCCCCATCGGGAAGGGCGTTCGTGTCTTCTAGAAAGAGGGAGGAGCTTCTAGAAAGAGGGCGAGTCTTCTAGAAAGAGGGCGTGTCTTCTAGAAAGAGGGCGTGTCTTCTAGAAAGAGGGCGTGTCTTATAGAAAGGGCGTGTCTTCTAGAAAGAGGGCGTGTCTTATAGAAAGAGGGCGTGTCTTCTAGAAAGAGGGCGTGGCTTCTAGAAAGAGGGCGTGTCTTCTAGAAAGAGGGAGGAGCTTCTAGAAAGAGGGCGAGTCTTCTAGAAAGAGGCGTGTCTTCTAGAAAGAGGGCGTGTCTTCTAGAAAGAGGGCGTGTCTTATAGAAAGAGGGCGTGTCTTCTAGAAAGAGGGCGTGTCTTATAGAAAGAGGGCGTGTCTTCTAGAAAGAGGCGTGGCTTCTAGAAAGAGGGCGTGTCTTCTAGAAAGAGGGCGTGTCTTCTAGAAAGAGGGCGTGTCTTCTAGAAAGAGGGCGTGTCTTCTAGAAAGAGGGCGTGTCTTCTAGAAAGAGGGCGTGTCTTATAGAAAGAGGGCGTGTCTTCTAGAAAGAGGGCGTGTCTTCTAGAAAGAGGGCGTGTCTTCTAGAAAGAGGGCGTGTCTTATAGAAAGAGGGCGTGTCTTCTAGAAAGAGGGCGTGTCTTCTAGAAAGAGGGCGTGTCTTCTAGAAAGAGGGCGTGGCTTCTAGAAAAGGGCGTGTCTTCTAGAAAGAGGGCGTGTCTTCTAGAAAGAGGGCGTGTCTTCTAGAAAGAGGGCGTGTCTTCTAGAAAGAGGGCGTGTCTTATAGAAAGAGGGCGTGTCTTCTAGAAAGAGGGCGTGTCTTCTAGAAAGAGGGCGTGTCTTCTAGAAAGAGGGCGTGTCTTCTAGAAAGAGGGCGTGTCTTCTAGAAGGAGGGCGTGGCTTCTAGAAAGAGGGTGTGTCTTCTAGAAAGAGGGCGTGGCTTCTAGAAAGAGGGCGTGTCTTCTAGAAAGAGGGAGGGGCTTCTAGAAAGAGGGCGTGTCTTCTAGAAAGAGGGAGGGGCTTCTAGAAAGAGGGCGTGTCTTCTAGAAAGAGGGAGGGGCTTCTAGAAAGAGGGAGGGGCTTCTAGAAAGAGGGAGGGGCTTCTATAAAGAGGGCGTGTCTTCTAGAAAGAGGGCGTGGCTTCTAGAAAGAGGGCGTGTCTTCTAGAAAGAGGGAGGGGCTTCTAGAAAGAGGGAGTGGCTTCTAGAAAGAGGGTGTGTCTTCTAGAAAGAGGGCGTGGCTTCTAGAAAGAGGGCGTGTCTTATAGAAAGAGGGCGTGTCTTCTAGAAAGAGGGTGTGTCTTCTATAAAGAGGGCGTGTCTTCTAGAAAGAGGGCGTGTCTTCTAGAAATAGGGCGTGGCTTCTAGAAAGAGGGCGTGTCTTCTATAAAGAGGGCGTGTCTTCCAGAAAGAGGGCGTGTCTTCTAGAAAGAGGGCGTGTCTTATAGAAAGAGGGCGTGTCTTCTAGAAAGAGGGCGTGTCTTCTATAAAGAGGGCGTGTCTTCTAGAAAGATGGCGTGGCTTCTAGAAAGAGGGAGGGGCTTCTAGAAAGAGGGCGTGTCTTCTAGAAAGAGGGCGTGTCTTCTAGAAAGAGGGCGTGTCTTCTAGAAAGAGGGCGTGTCTTCTAGAAAGAGGGCGTGGCTTCTAGAAAGAGGGAGGGGCTTCTAGAAAGATGGCGTGGCTTCTAGAAAGAGGGAGGGGCTTCTAGAAAGAGGGCGTGTCTTCTAGAAAGAGGGCGTGTCTTCTAGAAAGAGGGCGTGTCTTCTAGAAAGAGGGCGTGTCTTCTAGAAAGAGGGCGTGGCTTCTAGAAAAAGGGCGTGTCTTCTAGAAAGAGGGCGTGTCTTCTAGAAAGAGGGCGTGGCTTCTAGAAAGAGAGCGTGTCTTCTATAAAGAGGGCGTGTCTTCTAGAAAGAGGGCGTGTCTTCTAGAAAGAGGGCGTGGCTTCTAGAAAGAGGGCGTGGCTTCTAGAAAGAGGGCGTGTCTTCTATAAAGAGGGCGTGTCTTCCAGAAAGAGGGCGTGTCTTCTAGAAAGAGGGCGTGTCTTCTAGAAAGAGGGCGTGGCTTCTAGAAAGAGGGAGGGGCTTCTAGAAAGAGGGCGTGTCTTCTAGAAAGAGGGCGTGTCTTATAGAAAGAGGGCGTGTCTTCTAGAAAGAGGGCGTGTCTTCTAGAAAGAGGGCGTGTCTTCTAGAAAGAGGGCGTGTCTTCTAGAAAGAGGGCGTGTCTTCTAGAAAGAGGTCGTGTCTTCTAGAAAGAGGGCGTGTCTTCTAGAAAGAGGGCGTGGCTTCTAGAAAGAGGGCGTGTCTTCTAGAAAGAGGGCGTGTCTTCTAGAAAGAGGGAGTGGCTTCTAGAAAGATGGCGTGGCTTCTAGAAAGAGGGCGTGTCTTCTAGAAAGAGGGAGTGGCTTCTAGAAAGAGGGCGTGTCTTCTAGAAAGAGGGCGTGTCTTCTAGAAAGAGGGCGTGGCTTCTAGAAAGAGGGAGGGGCTTCTAGAAAGAGGGCGTGTCTTCTAGAAAGAGGGCGTGTCTTATAGAAAGAGGGCGTGTCTTCTAGAAAGAGGGCGTGTCTTCTAGAAAGAGGGCGTGTCTTCTAGAAAGAGGGCGTGTCTTCTAGAAAGAGGGCGTGTCTTCTAGAAAGAGGGTGTGTCTTCTAGAAAGAGGGAGTGGCTTCTAGAAAGATGGCGTGGCTTCTAGAAAGAGGGCGTGTCTTCTAGAAAGAGGGAGTGGCTTCTAGAAAGAGGGTATGTCTTCTAGAAAGAGGGCGTGTCTTCTAGAAAGAGGGAGTGGCTTCTAGAAAGAGGGCGTGTCTTCTAGAAAGAGGGCGTGTCTTCTAGAAAGAGGGAGTGGCTTCTAGAAAGAGGGCGTGTCTTATAGAAAGAGGGCGTGTCTTCTAGAAAGAGGGCGTGTCTTCTAGAAAGTGGGCGTGTCTTCTAGAAAGAGGGCGTGGCTTCTAGAAAGAGGGCGTGTCTTCTAGAAAGAGGGCGTGTCTTCTAGAAAGAGGGAGTGGCTTCTAGAAAGAGGGCGTGTCTTCTAGAAAGAGGGAGTGGCTTCTAGAAAGATGGCGTGTCTCCTAGAAAGAGGGCATGTCTTCTAGAAAGAGGGAGTGGCTTCTAGAAAGAGGGCGTGTCTTCTAGAAAGAGGGCGTGTCTTCTAGAAAGAGGGAGTGGCTTCTAGAAAGATGGCGTGTCTTCTAGAAAGAGGGCGTGTCTTCTAGAAAGAGGGCGTGTCTTCTAGAAAGAGGGTGTGGCCTGAGGCCAGGAGCCCCGCCCCTCCCCCACGTGGGAGACCTCGTGACTCGTGGCTGTCAGTGGGATGATCCCCCTCGTGCTGATCACAAGCCGCCGTCGTCGTCGTCGTCACCACCTCGTGGTCGTCGTCACCGTTCTTCTCGTCGTCGCCTCCGAGTGAGAGACACGGAGAGAGACACGGAGAGAGACACGGAGAGAGACACACAGAGAGACAGAGAGACACACACAGAGAGACACACACCCACAGAGACAGGCACAGAGAGACACGAGAGAGACAGACACAGAGAGACACAGAGAGAGAGACACACACAGAGAGACACAGAGAGAGACACACAGAGAGACAGAGAGACGCGAGAGAGACAGAGAGACAGAATTTGCGTGTCATCCTTGCGCAGGGGCCATGCTAATCTTCTCTGTATCGTTCCAATTTTAGTATATGTACTGCCGGAGCAAGTACAGAGAGACACAGAGAGACAGAGAGAGACAGACACACAGAGAGAGACAGACACACAGAGAGACACAGAGAGACACAGAGAGAGACAGACACAGAGAGAGAGAGAGAGAGACACAGAGAGAACACACACAGAGAGAGACACAGACACAGAGAGAGACAGAGAGAGAGAGACACACAGAGAAACACAGAGAGACAGAGAGAGACAGAGAGACACAGACACAGAGAGACAAGCACACAGAGAGACACGGAGAGACAGAGACACAGAGAGACATACACAGAGAGACAGAGAGAGAGACACAGAGATACACAGAGAGAGACACACACAGAGAGACACAGAGAGACAGAGAGAGACAGAGAGACACAGAGAGAGACACAGAGAGACAGAGAGAGACAGAGAGAGACACGCACATAGAGATATGTAATATACAGTTTATACACACAAACAGTACTGTTATATATCACACACAATTTTTATAGAGATGTAGGACCTGAAATACACGCGCCACGCGCTCTGTGGGTCTGTTGCTAGGCAGACAAGCAAGTGTACAGTAGGGTATTGAGGACGATGTTGTTGTTGCTGAGAGGAGACCCGTTAAGTGACGTGACAGCTGTTATGGGCAACCGGGGACACAGGCCGGTGATTGGCCGAGAGGGTGATTGCTTAACGAGTGGCGTCGCCCAGGCGGCAATAACAAAGTCACGTGGGGTTGGGGGCCTGGGGGGTGATGGGTAATCGGGGGGTGAGATAATGAATAGGGACTGATTGGGGTGGATCTAAAAATACAGTGATACCTCGGTTCACGAACGCTTCTGTTCACGAACAACTCGGTTTCGAACAGAAAAGTTCATAAAATATGCTCCAGTTCACGAACAGGAGCCGCGGCCATTTTAATGCTATTTCCAGGCTGTCACGTGGTCGTGACTTCCTGTAGGAAGATCGTGGAGAGAAGAAGAGACACAGAAAGAAGTACTGTGAGTACTGTGAAGACACTTTCAGTGACTTTTTGCTTTTTGGTGTGCTTTTTAGCACATACAGTACTGTACTACTGTACTGTACAATACTGTACTTACTGTAATGTACAGTTCACCCGTTTGAGTGCTTACTGAAGTCATCTCAAGCAAGGTTAGTGTTCTCTCTTTATACATTACTATACTGTACAGTACTAATGTGTATTGTAATTTGTTTAATATTTTTGTGCTTCAAAAACCAAATAAAAGGTCAGAACGGATTAACCGGATTTACATTGAACCCTGTGGGAAAATGTGCCTCGGTTCACGACCAATTCGGTTCGCGACCAGAGTCAGTTCACGAATTAAGTTCGTGAACCGAGGTATCACTGTATAGCGTAACAGAGAGACGGAGTCTTGGTGGAAGCTGGAGCGATGGGGAGCTGGAGTGATGGTGCCCGGAATAGCGGAGAGCAGGAGTAAGAGAATACGATAACGGTAGCAGTGGGGAGAAGATAGGTCACAGAGACCCATACTCATAGAGACCCACACTCATACAGACACACAGAGACCCATACTCATAGAGACCCACAGATACCCACACTCATAGACCCACAGAGATCCATACTCATAGAGACCCACACTCATAGAGACACACAGAGACCCATACTCATAGAGACCCACACTCATAGAGACCCACAGAGATCCATACTCATAGAGATCCACAGATACCCACACTCATAGAGACCCACACTCATAGAGACCCACAGAGATCCATACTCATAGAGACCCACAGAGATCCATACTCATAGAGATCCACAGAGACCCCACTCATAGAGACCCACAAAGACACACAGAGACCCATACTCATAGAGACCCATACTCATAGAGACCCACAGAGACCCATACTCATAGAGACCCACAGATACCCACACTCATAGAGACCCACAAAGACACACAGAGACCCATACTCATAGAGACCCATACTCATAGAGACCCACAGAGACCTATATTCATGGAGACCCACAGAGACTCATACTCATAGAGACCCACACTCACAGAGACACACACTCACAGACCCACAGAGACCCACACCCACAGAGACCCACACTCACAGAGACACACACTCACAGAGACCCACAGAGACCCACACGCATAGAGACCCACACTCACAGAGACCCACAGAGACCCATACTCATAGAGACCCACAGAGACCCACACCCACAGAGACCCACAGAGACCCACACTCACAGAGACCCACACTCACAGAGACCCACAGAGACCCACAGAGACCCACACTCATAGAGACCCACAGAGACCCACAGAGACCCACACCCACAGAGACCCACAGAGACCCACAGAGACCCACACTCATAGAGACTCACAGAGACCCACAGAGACCCACACCCACAGAGACCCACAGAGACCCACAGAGACCCACACTCACAGAGACCCACAGAGACCCACAGAGACCCATACTCATAGAGACCCACAGAGACCCACAGAGACCCACACTCATAGAGACCCACAGAGACCCACAGAGACCCACACTCACAGAGACTCACAGAGACCCACAGAGACCCACACTCATAGAGACTCACAGAGACCCACGAGACCCACACTCACAGAGACTCACAGAGACCCACAGAGACCCACACTCATAGAGACTCACAGAGACCCACAGAGACCCACACTCATAGAGACCCACAGAGACCCACAGAGACCCACACTCACAGAGACTCACAGAGACCCAGAGACCCACACTCATAGAGACTCACAGAGACCCACAGAGACCCACACTCACAGAGACTCACAGAGACCCACAGAGACCCACACTCATAGAGACTCACAGAGACCCACAGAGACCCACACTCACAGAGACCCACAGAGACCCACAGAGACCCACACTCATAGAGACTCACAGAGACCCACAGAGACCCACACTCACAGAGACCCACAGAGACCCACAGAGACCCACACTCATAGAGACTCACAGAGACCCACAGAGACCCACGAGACCCACACTCATAGAGACTCACAGAGACCCACACAGAGGTGACGACGACTGTGGCGCTTGCTGTGACGTCACAGGAGGACCGAGCGAGAATCCCACCGGCGACAACCGCCGGCCATGCAGAGGAGAATCTCGGACATCTGGGCCGGGCTCAGGGGGCAGGAGCAGCAGCAGCACCCGCCGCAGCAGCAGCAGCCGCCGCAGCAGCAGCAGCGACAGCAGCAGCAGCAGCAGCCACAGCAGCAGCAGCAGCGGCAGCAGCAGCAGCAGCAGCGGCAGCAGCCGGACAGACAGGGCGGGCGTCTCAGCGGAGGCGACTGGGAGTCGAGGAGGGAGAGGGAGTCCAGGAGGGAGAGGCAGAGGGAGCAGGCGCGGGAGGCCAGGGAGGCGTGGGAGCGCGAGTATTTCGCGTTGCACCGCTCCCTCGGGAGGCGGCGGGAGCGGCGGGAGTGGCGGGAGCTCGAGAGGGGGGCCAACGCTCCCTTGAACCCGGCGGGGGGCGGGGGGGGCACGGCGGGGGGAGGGGAGGGAGGGCGGGGGGAGGAGTGGAGAGAGGGGGAGGGAGGGCGGGGGGAGGGGTGGGTGGGGCGGGGGGAGGGGGGATGGTGGAGGGAGGGCGGGGAAGAGCGGGGGGAGGGGTGGAGAGGGAGGAGAGGGGGGAGGGAGGGGTCGCAGGGGGGGGCAGGGAGAGGGGGAGGAGGGGGCTGAGTGGTTTGATCGACTGCGATCACTACGCTGAGATGGACCCCAAATCATCAGTTCGGGAGGGGGAGGGGGATCAGGAGGGACGAGCAGTGGGTGAGGGAGGGAGGGGAGGGAGGGGTGGAAGGGAGGGAGGGGAGGAGGTAGAGAGGGGGGGGAGGGAGGGGGAGGGAGGAAGGGAGGGAAGGGTGGAAGGGAGTGGTGGGAGGAAGGAGGGAGGAAGGGGAGGCAGGGAGGGAGGGTGGGGGTGTAGGTGTGCGGCTTGCTACAAGCGTCTCAGCATGGCACCGTGTGGGGCTGGTGGCTGGTGTCAAAATGCCTCCAAGTGTCGCCAGGTCTCCACGTGGAACTCTGAGAGGAGGTTTCCGTCTGTTTGCGTTCGGGCCTCGTACGTGGAGGTGTTGTAGACACGATGAGGAGGTGGGTCGGCCCCCAACCAGGGATTGAACTGGTGTCCCTCCTCGTTCGATGGTTTTCGTTTGTTTGTTGACGTTAACTATTTTGACATTAGGTTTAAAGTTACCTTTGATGAATGCAACAGTTGCCGCTGGGCGTGCGTTCATTAGAAGCGGTTCAAAATGTGTGGAGGATGCAACTGAATTGCCGACATGGAGTGTTACGTGATACCCAGGCAGCAAAACCCCAGCACTCAACTTGATTCCCAGGTTGAGGATCAGAGGGGAACGATTTGGCGGTTGTATAAAACTGTTTACAATTAAAAACTATTCTGGAATGGGTCCGAGGAAGTGTTTTTGCACGTGAAGATATCATCTTCTTGGTTATTTCGGTAAAGTCACGTAGAAGGGAAATAATAAAATAATAGAAATAAAACATTATAAAATACAATTCTCACGACGTTTCGGCCACAACGCAAGCAGCGGTCCTCAGGTGAAGAACAGATCTGTCGAGAAGACATTCAGACGCTGTCTTCTCGACAGACCTGTTCTACACCTGAGGACGGCTGCTTGCGTTGTGGCCTAAACGTCGTGAGAATGATTTTATTGTTTTATTTTTATTATTTTATTATTTTCATTCTACGTGACTTTACCGAAAGAACCAAGAAGATGAATCCCTGCTGCAGTCACGAAAGCTTTTAAGTGAAGATATCAGTCGAAGAGACCAGTCCATTCCAGCGAGGAAACTTCTTAATAAGTTGCCCTGTTCACGTTGAAGAGTCTTTGGTGTTTGTCGCATTTTGTATCGACTAGCCAAGCCCGTCCCTTTATCTGCGAAGTGGCAGGAGTGGGTCTGCACCAGAGGTCGCAACCGGGTACCCGATACCCGTACCCTACCCGATACCCGGGTACCCGGCCGGGTACGGGTACCCGTTTGCGACCCTGCACAAGGCAAGCAGCCGTCCTCAGGTGAAGAACAGGTCTGTCGGAAAGACAGCGTCTGAATGAACACCACCAAGCTTGGCAGCAATATACGCTGCCAAACCTGGTGGTGTTTCATTCAGACGCTGTCTTTCCGACAGACCTGTTCTTCACCTGAGGACGGCTGCTTGCGTTGTGGCCGAAACGTGGTGAGAATTGTAATTTATGATGTTTTATTATTTCCCTTCTACGTGACTTTACCGGAAGAACCAAAAAGTCTGCACGTGGGTTTTGTTAATTGATACGCGATTCTCTTTAAATTTTTACGGTGTGTACACAAGGTACACACCGCGTTTGGTTGAACACTTTAGACGTTTATAATTTTAAAGAAAGTTTTTTACTTTAGTCTAATGGATGAGAGTAAAACATGTCTGTTAAGTCGGACTTGAAATTGTCTCCTGAAATGGGTGCTTTTGTGCGACCGGTCTTAATCTGAAATGAGCATGGACATGACAATTTAATGGAGTTGTGTTTGTATTTCACAAGGCGGCATTGAATGTTGCGGAATGTATATTGGCGCATTGGCCGTGGTGAAGTGTCTGGCGAAGATTAAAGTTGACCGGCTGTTGGCTTTAGAACATTGCTTCTTTGAATTTACTGCGTTGCTTTAGATTGCTAGTGTTTGTGTACTGTGTGTACTGTGTGTGTGTGTACTGTGTGGGTTTGTGTACTGTGTGTGTACTCTGTGTGTGTGCACTGTGTGTGTACTCTGTGTGTGTACTGTGTGTGTAGTGTGTGTACTGTGTGTGTGTACTGTGTGTGTACTCTGTGTGTGTACTCTGTGTGTGTGTACTGTGTGTACTGTGTGTGTGTACTGTGTGTGTGTGTGTACTGTGTGGGTTTGTGTGTGTACTGTGTGTGTACTCTGTGTATACTGTGTGTGTACTGTGTATACTGTATGTGTACTGTGTGTGTACTGTGTGTGTACTCTGTGTGTGTACTGTGTGTGTAGTCTGTGTGTGTGTGTACTCTGTGTGTGTACTCTGTGTGTACTCTGTGTGTGTAGTGTGTGTACTGTGTGTGTAGTCTGTGTGTGTACTCTGTGTGTGTACTCTGTGTGTGTACTCTGTGTGTAGTGTGTGTACTGTGTGTGTACTCTGTGTGTGTGTACTGTGTGTGTGTGTACTGTGTGTGTACTGTGTGTGTGGGGGTGGGTGAGTGAGTGATGAGTGGGTGGGTGGGTGAGTGAGTGGGTGAGTGAGTGAGTGGGTGAGTGGGTGAGTGAGTGGGTGGGTGGGTGGTGAGTGAGTGAGTGGGGGAGTGAGTGAGTGGGTGAGTGAGTGGGTGAGTGCGTGAGAGAATGGATGAGTGAGTGAGTGTGTGAGTGCGTGAGTGAATGGGTGAGTGAGTGAGTGGGTGAGTGAGGGGTGAGTGGGTGGGTGAGTGGGTGAGTGAGCGAGTGGGTCGGTGAGGTGGGTGGGTGAGTGGGTGGGTGAATGGGTGAGTGAGTGGGTAGTGAGTAGGTGAGTGATGGGTGAGTGAGTGGGTGAGTGAGTGGGTGGGTGAGTGAGTGAGTGGGTGGGTGGGTGAGTGAGTGGGTGGTGGGTGGGTGAGGAGTGGATGAGTGAGTGGGTGGGTGACTGGGTGAGTGAGCGAGTGGGTGAGTGAGTGAGTGGTGGTTGGGTGAGTGGGTGAGTGATT
>NW_026891261.1:0-19005 GCF_015708825.2 Lethenteron reissneri | reverse complement strand
TCTGCCTAGCAACAGACCCACAGAGCGCGTGGCGCGTGTATTTCAGGTCCTACATCTCTATAAAAATTGTGTGTGTATATATAACAGTACTGTGTGTGTGTATAAACTGTATATTACATATCTCTCTATGTGCGTGTCTCTCTCTGTCTCTCTCTGTCTCTCTGTGTCTCTTTCTGTGTCTCTGTCTTCTCTCTGTCTCTCTGTGTCTCTCTGTGTGTGTGTCTCTCTCTGTGTATCTCTGTGTCTCTCTCTCTGTCTCTCTGTGTATGTCTCTCTGTGTCTCTCTGTCTCTCCGTGTCTCTCTGTGTGCTTGTCTCTCTGTGTCTGTGTCTCTGTCTCTCTCTGTCTCTCTGTGTTTCTCTGTGTGTCTCTCTCTCTCTGTCTCTCTCTGTGTCTTTGTCTCTCTCTGTGTATGTTTCTCTCTGTGTCTCTCTCTCTCTCTGTGTCTGTCTCTCTCTCTCTGTGTGTGTCTCTCTCTGTGTCTCTCTGTGTCTCTCTGTGTGTCTGTCTCTCTCTGTGTGTCTGTCTCTCTCTGTCTCTCTGTGTCTCTCTCTGTACTTGCTCCGGCAGTACATATACTAAAATTGGAACGATACAGAGAAGATTAGCATGGCCCCTGCGCAAGGATGACACGCAAATTCTGTCTCTCTCTGTCTCTCTCCGCGTCTCTCTGTCTCTCTGTGTGTCTCTCTCTGTGTCTCTCTGTGTGTGTCTCTCTCTGTGTCTCTCTGTGTCTGTCTCTCTCTGTGTCTCTCTGTGCCTGTCTCTGTGTGTGTCTCTCTCTGTGTCTCTCTGTGTGTGTCTCTCTCTCTGTGTCTCTCTGTGTCTGTCTCTCTCTGTGTCTCTCTGTGCCTGTCTCTGTGTGTGTCTCTCTGTGTGTGTCTCTCTGTGTGTGTCTCTCTCCGTGTCTCTCTCCGTGTCTCTCACTCGGAGGCGACGACGAGAAGAACGATGACGACGACCACGAGGTGGTGACGACGACGACGGCGGCTTGTGATCAGCACGAGGGGGATCATCCCACTGACAGCCACGAGTCACGAGGTCTCCCACGTGGGGGAGGGGCGGGGCTCCTGGCCTCGCTCCGCCACAGGCCACGCCCTCTTTCTAGAAGACACGCCCTCTGTCTAGAAGACACGCCCTCTTTCTAGAAGACACGCCCTCTGTCTAGAAGACACGCCCTCTTTCTAGAAGACACGCCCTCTTTCTAGAAGACACGCCCTCTGTCTAGAAGACACGCCCTCTTTCTAGAAGACACGCCCTCTTTCTAGAAGACACGCCCTCTTTCTAGAAGACACTCCCTCTTTCTAGAAGACACGCCCTCTTTCTAGAAGACACGCCCTCTTTCTAGAAGACACGCCCTCTGTCTAGAAGACACGCCCTCTTTCTAGAAGCTCCTCCCTCTTTCTAGAAGACACGCCCTCTTTCTAGAAGACACGCCCTCTTTCTAGAAGACACGCCCTCTGTCTAGAAGACACGCCCTCTTTCTAGAAGACACGCCCTCTTTCTAGAAGACACGCCCTCTTTCTAGAAGCCCCTTCCTCTTTCTAGAAGACACGCCCTCTTTCTAGAAGACACGCCTCTTTCTAGAAGACTCGCCCTCTTTCTAGAAGCTCCTCCCTCTTTCTAGAAGACACGAACGCCCTTCCCGATGGGGCTATGATAATGTTTATGGTTGTGTTTATTTCTTAGGGAAGTCACAACACAGGCAGTCCTCTACTTACGACGGAGATGCGTTTGGACGACCCCGTCGTAAGCCGAAAATACCGTAAGTCGAAGATGGCCTATAGCCTACCCAGGAGTCTTAAAGGACGGTGATAATTTAGCAAACAAAGCATTTACAGTAGCCGTACTGTATAAACTATATACCGTGTGTATTTATTAATTGCAATACTGTATTGCACAGTGAAATGTAAAGTAAAAACAAGGAAAATTCTTAGCCTACCTATATGAACTGAAATTTAATAGAAAGTTTTAGCAGGAAACAATCCTATCTGCTACAGAAACTTTTAACATGCATTGAACGTATCGTATCGTGGTAACCCTAAAATTAAATCGCTAAAGCTACGTATCATAGTGTAGTGTATAGTGTAATGCATAGTGTAGTGTATAGTGTAGTGTAGAGTAGTGTAGTGTAGTGTATAGTAGTGTATAGTGTAGTGTATAATGACGTGTATAGTGTAGTGTAATAATGTAGTGTATAGTGTAGTGTAATAGTGTAGTGTATAGTGTAGAGTATTGTGTAGTGTATAGTGTAGTGTATAGTGTAGTATATAGTGTAGTGTATACATGCATTGACGTATCGTAACGTATCAATTGTACTGTGTACTCACCAATATTCTTGTCCGTCGTCTGCACACGTGAACGATGTTAGGTTGTTGATGGCAATTTTGTCGAATCGCCATCGTAAGATCAAAATGTCGTAGTCGGACCCCATCGTACCTCGGGGCTACCTGTACATGTATCCATGTCGTTGGGGTTTTATTTCGCCCTACGTAGCCACCGGTCATCATTATTACAGAGGCGCGAGATGAGTTCTCAAGGTTAGGCGGGGGGAGGCTTCAGATTTCCGAGGGTTCTGTGTTGGAAGTTTGGATATGAAGTTGTAAAATAGAATACGGCACAAGTGCAGACAAATAATATGCTTCGTTCACATGTTAGTGATTTGTATTGGAACAGAAAACGCACTGGCAAGTCACGGCAATACGAGGAACACAGCAGAGGGCAGTGCAGCCAAACACATTGTAATGTGCTCCAGACGCAGTAGTAGCAACTAGTGTAGAGGTATTACGTAGAGGGTGTAGCAAGCCCGTTACGTTGGTGGTTTCTACATCAACGTCACCGTGCGTGGGGTGTCTACATCAAACATCCGCATACAGCTCCCGCCCCTACTGGGGGGCAGTTGGTTATATAAGGCGGTGCGCGATAGAAGCTCTGGAGTCGATGGACGCAGAAGAGCCGTGTGAAGGAGTGAAGAGCACGAGCTCACCCTCACTCACTCAGTCACTCACAATCAGTCACTCACTCAGTCACTCAGTCACTCACTCACTTCCCACTCAGTTACTCACTCAGTCACTCGTTGCTCACCACTCAATCACTCACTCAGGTCCACTCAATCAGTCCACTTCACTCAGTCACTCACTCACTCATTCACTCAGTCACATCACCAGTCATCACCACTCAGCGCTCAGTCACTCGTTGCTCACCACTCACAGTCCTTACTCAGTCACTCACTCACGTCAGTCACTCACTCACTCAGTCCACTCACTCACTCAGTCAAGTCTCACCACTCACTCACTCAGTCACTCACATCACTCAGTCGCCCAGTCATCCACTCACTCAGTCACTCACGTGCTCACGCACTCAACATCACCATACAGGTTACTCACCACTCACGCACTCACCCACCCACTCAGCCACCCCACTCACCTACACACTCACCTACTCACTCACCTACTAAGAGTACCAGCTAGCTAGCCTAGCCCGGGACTACTACCCTGACTCGCTGCTCTTGTAAGAGCCGGGCAGGGCAAGCCAGGTGCGACCTCAGAGCAGCAGCGAGGTCTTCTGTGTCCTTGTGAGGGCCAGACTCGTGTGGCTGAGGGTCGGACCTGAGCCGAAGCTGGGCCAGGTGAGTTAGCCTCCTCTACTAGGATGGTCTGGGTTAGAGGGGTGTAGTAGGAGCTGACGGGGAAACGTTAGCTGAGGGACACTGCCTCGGATAGAACCGGGTGAAGGGGCCGATTCCTCTTCTTCGAGTGTTAGAGTCGTTACTCTGCTGTGTTGGATTTAATTGTAATGAATACGTGTTGGTCAACGTCTCCTGCTCTACTTACGCCATTACACTTGTATGCGTCTATGCTCCCACCCGCACTGACCAGCTTGCTGAGCTGTGGTCAAATCACCTTGACAACCCACACGACGAGTTGTGTGGGGGGGGCAGGGGGCTCACCCAGCAGTGGATTTATAGAAAGGTCCACCACGCTTGGTTGTTCAACATGGAAAGTCGTGCTGCAGTGAGGCGCAACCAGCGAGATGATAATTGGTTTTTTACCCTTTATCTGGCAACAAAACTGACACCTTGAGGGCATTCATTATCAGAGTTATGTTTTTTGTTTGCATTATGACTGCAGGCATTGTGGTCTATGCAAACATGACTCATCGTAAAAACGGTGTCAGTTTTGTTGCCAGATAAAAGGGTTAAAAAACAATTATCATATTTTTTTTTACTGGCAAATGAGGTACCAATGGTGTAAACCAGCGAGATGTTAACTGCCTTGCCAGGTATACAGGGTACCTACAGGGTACCTGTATACCTGGAGTTTGCGTATCTCTCTCTCTCCCCGCGGTCGTATGGATTGTTCTCCGGCTCCTCCGGGTTTGTCCCCTCCACGTGTAAGAATCGACATCAACTGCGCGTTCAGTGTCGGTCTTCTGCTCTAATGTCCACAGCGATGAGCAACTCCGTTGAGCATTATTTGTGGGCAGTTTGCTTCTGAGAAAGAGCGAAATAGCCCAGTTGGTCTCACCTCATCATATAAGAAGATGAATCCCTGCAGTCACGAAAGTTTTAAATCGAAATTGCAAATTTCGTTACTGCAGCTCCATGCTATTAACATTCCTTCCCTTTATTAATGCTAACCCTACTCCCTCCCTTTCATGCTGCTAATCCTGCATAATGCACGGGCATAATATGACTTTGAGACCCCCCGCCCACCTCCTACGCATTCCATAAGTAGTGACTAATCCCATATCTGCATTTCCCTAACATATGCTAAATTCCTCTTGATATGCAAATGATTTTGTCAAGGTGCTCTTCCCCCTCCAACCCAGCTTAAATATACGCTGCCAAGCCTGGTGGTGTTCATTCAGACGCTGTCTTTTCGACAGCCCTGTTCTTCACCTGAGGACGGCTGCTTGCGTTGTGGCCGGAACGTCGTGAGAATTATTATAATGTTTTATATTTATTATTTTATTATTTCCCTTTTACGTGACTTTACCGAAAGAATCAAGAAGAAGACTGTAAAGCAGTCTCATAAAACATTCACGTGCAAACATCAAGAAAGTTTGAAGCAAGCGGTCATCTGGTTTGCAACGGTGTTTTGTTATTTTTCCTCTTTGGGGAGTAAGCATCGCTGAATACTTTCATGTCACTACATTCACAATTGCACGCAGGGTCTCTAACACACTATAGCTCGGAGCTAATGGGTTGAATTGAAATCGTTTTTTGTTGAAAATTTAAAATGCTTGTTTTCTCATATGCAATGTTTAAATTATTAAGGAGATCGCACTTATCACTGAGAAACCAGGAGAGCAGTGGAGGAATTACGGGCACATGAAAAGATGTTGCAGCCAATTGGCATTCTTACATGAACAAAAAATGTTCTCGCTGGAAATTGCATCGGGGTCGGGATTGAACCCACAACCTCATGCGTACCAGGCGAGGTAGTCAACGTCTAGCCACCGTGGCACAGATGGGTAAGTTGCGTGGAACTTGCTTTAGCGGTGCTCACAACAATTGGAAAAGCACCGGGCGGATAAAATAGTGGAATAACTAAACGTGGCGATGTTTACGGGAAAGGTGCTTCTGCAGAGAGGATGGAGATAGCGTTGCGATTGACGTATCTAGTTTACAAATCGCGCTTTACGCTCTTGACGCCCTAAAAACTTTGAAGCATGAAGAATTCTTATTTGAAATCGGCGTTTCCCCCCCCCCCTTTCAACTCATCAATAAATCAAATCAATGAAAGTGATGTCACCGTCTCATCTACCAGCGGCGGGCGTCGATAGACAATGTGACTGTTTTATTTCTTGAAACACGACACAACAATTTACGGAACAGTATATATTTTTTATTAGAAAACTAATTTGTCACCTCGAGCTGCTTAGCGGGGCGACGCCCCAACTCCCCCTTAGTGGATACCAACCGCGACTTGCAGGCAGCGGCGGTGGCCCCGAGGTGCTGGTTATAAAAAGAGCCTCTACTCGGCGCACAACTCAGACGCGTGGAGACGTGGGAACAGCAGCAGCAGCAGCAGCGGTAACAGCATCATCCAGCAGCAGCAGAGAGAGCAGCTGACCAGGGACCGTGTAAGTCGTCGGCCCTGCCTCCACTACGGGCTGTGTGCTCCGTATAACGTCGATTCAAGAGCACGAAGAGATGATGTAATGCAGCGATACCCGCAATTGCCCCTACAGGCCGCCAGGTGTCACCCTGTCACTACACGAATTAACAGATCAAAGAGGAGGCACGTGAACGACAAACAATCACAGGGAAGACGCAGATCGTCGGGGAAAAAAATGAACCCGTAAAAACAAAGTTTTTCACTATAAATCCTTTATATGCGTGGCGGCTAGTGTCCTCTCGTCCTCTGGCTTGAGATGGCTGCCACCTATGGGTCAGATGATTGCATGCCACCATTAAGCAATTGGTAATTGAATATAATTTATTTTTCCCTAAAAAGTGTAAAATTTTGGAAAAATGTTTTCACGAAAATAAATTGTCACGCACAACGAGTCTGTGTGCAAAATGTCAGCTCGATTGGATCACGGGAAGTGGGTTAAAAACTACCGAAAGATTTGCACGGTCGTAAGCGCGCAAGCAAGTGAACTTAATATAAAGGATTAAAGAAATCTAAAGTGTTAAAACCGACAGGGGAGCGAGCGGTGAACGCCGTGAGAAAACCCCCAACGAGACACGAGAGACAAACGTCGAGATCCCGAGCGGAGGAGGCCGTGCCAGCGAACACGACTAAGACGCAGTGGGAGGAGGTGGTGGAAGAATCGGCGGCGGCGTCGTCGACGTTGAGAAGTCGCCGCGGCGTATGGAGGCCACCGCCACCGCGGACGAGAAACTGTGCGGGGGGAGAGGAGGCAGAGCGAGGTGACGGTGAAACACCCGTCACCGTAACGGTGAAACACCCGTCACCGTGACGGTGAAACACCCGTCACCGTGACGGTGAAACACCCGTCACCGGGCAGAGGCCTCGTTGGGGCCGTGAGAAGTGCCAAAGTGATCTTCTTGGTTCTTTCGGTAAAGTCACGTAGAAGGGAAATAATAAAATAATAAAAATAAAACATAATAAAATAATTCTCACGACGTTTCGGCCACAACGCAAGCAGCATCTGAGGACGGCTGCTTGCGTTGTGGCCGAAACGTCGTGAGAATTATTTTATTATGTTTTATTTTATTATTCTATTACTTCCATTCTACGTGACTTTACCGAAAGAACCAAGAAGATGAATCCCTGCAGTCACGAAAGCTTTACATCGAAAGGCCAAAGTGGCCGTGACGTTTGTACCGCTCGCCTCTCGTTCTGTGTTTCTATTTTACCGGGAAAGGCCCCTGCCGGAGCTGCTGTTCGACGCTTTTTTCGGAAGCGTCCCGGCCACCGCAAACGACGGCTCGACAAAGCGGTTAGTGCCATCATCAACATCATCACGTCTCCCCAGTGCTAGCGATGTTCACTACACACCACACCGGGTACTCATTTGAGGCCGAGTCGACCTAGGAGAGGCCCAGGACCAGTTCAGAAAATCGTCAGGAAGAGGGGCCTCTGGCACAAGATTATTCAATACAATTTTCATTCGTGATTTTGTCGTGATTAATCGAAGGTGGAGGGGTGACCAGCCCCTCGTACCCATCCAGAGCCCCCATTTAGCCGCTGTGGTGGTTACAAACGCCATGAAGGGAAAGGCCAATTTAAATTGGCCCTCCCCCCACGGCACTGCCCACCACAGCGTTCCAGTCCGGCACCACGAGGAGGTAGGGGGTTGTTCTTTTGCTTCCCACACAACAACAACAACAACCGCCATTGGCCACTAAGTGGCGGTGACGTCACCACGATGTTTGGGCCAGGCCATGTGCACCTTGAGGCCACGTGAAGTGTCGAACGCCCGCTGGCAGGAGGTCACGGGGCAGACCCAGGTGCCTACGGGTCGACTAACTGAGATGACCGAGATGACTGGCTGATGCACCACCTGTGCCCCGTACTGTGCCAACTTGCTGTGCTTTAGCCACCCGGCGCTCACACACACGGACGCACGCACACACAGACACACGCACACACGCACGCACAGACACACGCACAGACACACAGACACACGCACAGACACACGCACACACGCACACACGCACACACAGACACACGCACACAGACACACGCACACACGCACACACACACAGACACACACACAGACACACAGACACGCACACACACACAGACACACACACACAGACACACACACAGACACACACACACAGACACACAGACACACAGACGCACCTGTAGTGCGGCGCGTCGGTGACGGCGGTGACGAGCTGGGTGAACGAGGGCCTGCAGGAGCTCTCCGCGTGCCAGCAGCTCAGCATGAGGCGACGGAGACATATGGGGCATCCCATGGGACGTGGCAGTCGCCAGCCACCTTCCACTGCCTCCAGCACCTGGGGGCACACAGAGACCCATAGACTACTCATAGAGACCCACAGACTCACCACACAGAGACCCACAGACTCACCACACAGAGACCCACAGACTCACCACACAGAGACCCATAGACTCACCACACAGAGACCCACATAATCACCACACAGAGACCCATAGACTCACCACACAGAGACCCACAGACTCACCACACAGAGACCCACAGACCCGCCACACAGAGACCCACAGACTCACCACACAGAGACCCACAGACTCACCACACAGAGACCCGCAGACTCACCACACAGAGACCCACAGACCCGCCACACAGAGACCCACAGACTCACCACACAGAGACCCACAGACTCACCACACAGAGACACACAGACTCACACAGAGACCCACAGACTCACCACACAGAGACCCACAGACTCACACAGAGACCCACAGACTCACCACACAGAGACCCACAGACTCACACAGAGACCCACAGACTCACCACACAGAGACCCACAGACTCACACTACAGGGCTGCTGGTGCTGAACTCACGTCCCGGTTGCTCATGTCCCAGTATGGCCGCTCGCCGTGTGTCATCACCTCCCACATGACGACGCCGTAGCTCCACACGTCGCTTGCCGACGTGAACCTGAGCTGGGAAATCGCCTCCGGGGCGGTCCAGCGGATGGGGATCTTCCCCCCCTGGGGGACATTCACAATTTGATTTCGCCCTCGGCTTTCGCGGCCGATGTCGTCAGTACGCGGCGAAGGGTTTGGTATTAGGTTTTGACCCTTTCAACTGGTACAAAACTGACACCTTTATACAAGGCATCATGTTTGCAATAACCACAACACAAGCAGTCAAAATGCAAACAAAAAGAAACAACTCTGGTAATGATATGCACTGTCCTCGAAGCTGATTGGTCCACACCCGAGACAGCTTTTCTTAGAGTCTAGTCTCCATTGGTGTTGGACCAGATTGCGCCAAAAGGCGCACAACTCAAAGACAGCGCACTATCAGAGTATTGAGAGCTCGGGGTGAAGCATTTACACTATGAGACTTCTCCTTTACCAGTGGCAAAATAAATTATTAGGTTTTTACCCTTTCAACTGGTACAAAACTGACACCTTTCTCCACCCACCTTTACCCGGGTGGTGTACACCGCCTCGGAGTGGTCGTCCGGCAGAAGCATCCGCGAGAGTCCGAAGTCGGACACCTTGCACGTGAGCTCGCCGCTGACGAGCACGTTGCGGGCGGCCAGGTCCCGGTGCACGTAGCCCACGCAGGACAGGTGCCGCATGCCGCACGCCACGTCCCGCAGCATCCCCACCAGCTGGGGCAACAGCAAGTGGCCCTTCTTCTTCTACGCCGTGGTCCAGGCCAGAGGGGGGGAGGGGGAGGAGGGAGAGGGGGGGGGCAAGAGAGGTGGAGAGGGAGGAGAGGGAAGAGGGAGGGTAGGAGAGGGGGGAGAGGGGAGGAGGAGAGGGGGAGGGGGGGAGAGGGAGAGGAGGGAGAGGGGGGGTAGAGGAGGGGGGAAGAGGAGGGAGAGGGGGGAGAGGGGGAGAGGGGGAGAGGGAGGAGGAGAGGGTAGGAGAGGGGGGAGGGAGAGGGGGAGGGGAGAGGGGGAGAGGGGGGAGAGAGGAGGGAGAGAGGGAGGAGGGGAGAGGAGAGGGGGGGAGAGGAGGGGGGAGGAGAGAGGGGGGGAGGGGGGGGGGGGAGGGAGGAAGAAGAGAGGGGGGAGAAGGAAGGAAAGGAGGAGGGGGGGAGGAGGCGATGAGGAGGAGGCGCCTGGGTGACGTTGCTGTGGTGCGGCCGTCTGGAACGCTCTTCCAGGAGCTGCGAGGTGCTTTTACGTCATCGTTATCGTCACCGTCGAGTTTGACAAACTAATTTGTTTAGAACTGCCGCTTGTTGTGTTGGTTTGCCCCCGCCCCAGCGCCAGTTGGCTACGTAAGGTGCAAAGGAAGTTTGATGCACACGCGTGCAGTCATCACCGCAAGCGGAAGCCCCGGTTCGTAAGAAACTACGGCACACAACAACAACACAACAACAACACAACAACACAACAAACAACAACAACAACACCAACAACACAACAACACAACAACAACACAACAACACAAAACAACAACACAACAACAACACAACAACACAACAACAACAACAACGCCACCGTTTTGCTCTTCATGTGGGGACAGTTACAGACACACCGCTGAGTGTTGTGAGGCCTGCACGCAACCGATATCGCATCACTTGGCATTGCCACTTCTTACCTGAGGAACACATCCAAGGGAATGTTTTTCCATGATTCTGGTGATTGATCATAGATGGGTTTACCTTCGTCGAGGGGGCAAGAAAAGCAAGACGTTAGCAATCCACGCAAAGCATTCACGACTAATACCGCACATCATCACAGGGTCCATAAGCACCTTAGTATTGCTGCCAGATGGCATCGCTGTGTTTTCATAAACACGAACTTTCAGAGGTACGAACAAAACCTGTTCGTATGTCCGGTTGCCCGTTCTGAACCGAGAGTTGTAAGTTCAACCACCACACGCAATAGATGGTGGTGGGGCATCTACATCTGCAGAGCGTGAAGAACCAGTGGCATCTACATCTGCAGAACGTGAAGAACCGTAGTGTAATGTGCAGTGTGTATAGGTAGTGTAGTGTAGTGTATAGTAGTGTAGTATGGTAGTGTATAGTGTAGTGTTAGTGTAGTGTATGTGTATAATAGTGTAGTGTATAGTGTAGTGTATAGTAGTGTATAGTGTAGTGTATAGTGTAGTGTATAGTAGTGTATATGTAGTTAGTAGTGGTGTATAGTAGTGTATGTAGTGTATAGTGTAGTGTATAGTGTAGTGTATAGTAGTGTAGTGTATAGTGTAGTGTAGTGTGAAGTGTATGGTATAGTGTAGTGTATAGTGTAGTGTTATGTAGTGTATAGTAGTGTATAGTGTAGTGTATAGTGTAGTGTATAGTGTAGTGTAGTGTATAGTGTAGTGTATAGTGTAGTGTATAGTGTAGTGTATAGTGTAGTGTATAGTGTAGTGTTAGTGTAGGTATAGTAGTGTATAGTGTAGTGTATAGTAGGTATAGTTGGAGAGCAAATCCAAACATTTCCCATCCGAGTGCGGTGACGTTTCACCGGTGATCACGACAACGGGCTTCACCAGCCGCACAGCCAGCGACGTAACAGACTCGCCGGTGTGACTTTGTTTAAACTGCGTAGAAGGGACGTTCTCTGCAGCAGCTCACTCTTGGTGACGACGCCCTCCAGGCGGACGATGTTGCGATGGTCGAACTGGCCCATGACGCTCGCCTCGCACAGGAAGTCTTGCTGCTGCTGCTCGTTGGATCTGCCCTTCAGCGTCTTGACGGCCACGCTCACCGTCGCTGCCCCTCCCTGCTGCCTCGCTTCAGGTATCCGATGCGCACCTTGCCAAACTCTCCTGCGGGCCAAGGGGTCAAAGGCAGTGGGTAGCACAAAGTTCAAAAAAGTTCAAAGTCATGTATAGGTAGAGCCCCTCGTGTTTATGTAGATGCAGCCCCGACGCATTGTCGAGGCTGGTGGTGCAGCGACAGAGTCAATCACGCCCCTGGCCGTCTTTGTCTCTCCCCCCCCCCCCCCAGCGCTGATGGATCTGTACACACTGCACCAATCAGTGCTCACTTGTCAGGCTGGGTTGACCTCGGTTCAAGTTCATGTATTAGGTGTGGCCCTGTGAGCCATTCGGCTCTTGAATCGGGTGCAACCGCAACAAACAAAGAACAGAAACGTGAACAAGAAAACATCTTAAAGTGACTAAGTGCAAACAGGTCCACACCCGAGACAGCTTTCCTTAGAGCCTAGTCTCACATGGGTGTGGATCAATCAACTTCAAGGACAGTGCATACATTATCAGAGTTGTGTTTTTGTTTGCATTATGTCTGCAGGTATTGTGGTCCATGCAAACATGACTCCTTGTAAAAAAGGTGTCAGTTTTGTTGCCAGAAAAAAGGGTAAAAAACCAATTATCATATTTTTTACTGGCAAATGAGGTTCCAATGGTGTAAATGTGACGTTAATAGCAGTGGCGGGCTTGTCAATAGAGGGCGCAGGGGCGCCGCCCCCATCATTATTCAAGAAATATACATATACAAATTTATATAAAAATACATAAATAAAATATTTTTTTCATACGATGTGCCGGCTGGTAGTAAGAAAAGCATCAGCATTTAATAAAAACTGGCTTTAATCGGTCAACTATTTCTATGTTTTTCAATGTGTTTCATGCGGGGCGCCGGACAAATGGATGTCTATGTGAGACTTTAAATTTTCGGACAGCATGTGACCTGAAGCTGGTCTCTAATTGGTTTCTTAAAGATTCTCCTCGGGGCGCAAGTCGTTGCGTCCCTGGCCAATCAGAATTGGATACATGTTATTTTATCCAATCTGATTGGTTCTCGTCACCTGTCATTCAAATTTACGCTCTGGGCCACTACTGCGAGTGGCGCAGGCGACACCACTTTGACACTTGCTAGGCTGATCAAATTTTTTGTGTAAACAATGGCAAGCAGTTCATCCAAATTCTGTAATTTATTTACAAAAAAAAACCCTGTCACAAGGCTTTCCGGCTGGAAGAAATAAAAAAGATAAAGGATCTCGGACCGGACCAACCCGATTTACAAATCCAGCAGCAGGCCAGTGACGAGGACGAAGCTACACACGAAGCTTCACCCGCGCTTGTTATGAGAAACGGAGGTGGCTTGGCTGGATGTGATGTAGCAATTCTCTTTTTTGTTTTCCCCTGGTCTTTTATTTCAAAGTGTCTGCACTGAAGTTTTGTGGACAACGACGGGGGTAAGAGACCTCAAAACATCTCTCTGGACAAATGCAAACGTCATGAAAGTAGCCGCAGCCATAATTGATAATAGCATGAAACTAACGTTTTATGTTCAAGTAGGAAACATGCTTTTTTGGTACTTGGTCTGAAATGTATATAAAGAGAAACATTTATGTTCAAGTAGGAAACATGCTTTTTGGTACTTTTTGGTCTGAAATGTAAATAAAGATCATCAAAATTTATATTCAAGTAGTCAAAATGGTTTTTGGTACTGCTTTATATTTATTGCCCCCCTCAATAAAATAAAAAAAATGCGCCCCCCCAAAAATAAATATCACCAGCCGCCACTGGTTAATAGCTTCCAAAAGCCAAACAGTTTCTCCCGCTCGTCCGCCATTGTTGTCAACGTGCACCAGGGGTCTCCAGAGCCCTGGAGGCACAAACATTTCTCGCAAATTCTCAGCGGCGGTGTCAACATTCTTTTGAAGTGAACGCCCTGTGAGTAAGTTTTAGTTGACGGTACAGACGTGTCCGCTCCCCACCCCCCCCTCCCCCGTTCACCTGCACCGATGACATGTCCAAGTTTGATTCGCGAAGCGTCGATTTCCTTGGCGAACTCGCGGAGAGCGTCGCTGGGCACGTCGTAGTCGTGTGGGTCGATGTAGAGCCGGAAACCCGGCATCTTCACTGTGGGGGGCAACGGCGACATTAACTGGGGCACGGCGGTGTGAGAGGTGAGTGTGTGAGGGGTGGTGTTTGTGTGTGTGTATGGGGTGGTGTGTGTGTGCGTGTGTGTGTGAGGGGTGGTGTTTGTGTGTGTGTATGGGGTGGTGTGAGAGTGTGAGTGTGGAGGGGTGGTGTTTGTGTGTGTGTATGGGGTGGTGTGTGTGTGCGTGTGTTGAGGGGTGGTGTGTGTGAGGGGTGTATGTGTGTATGTGTGTGTGAGGGGGGAGTGTGTGAGGGATATGTGTCTATGTGTGTGTGAGGGGTGGTGTGTGTGTGTGTGAGGGGTGTGTGTGTGTGTGTATGTGTGGTGTGTATGTGTTGTATGTATGGTGTGTGTGTGTTGAGTGTGTGTGTATGTATGTGTGTATGTGTGTATGTATGTGTATGTATGTGTGTATGTATGTGTATGTGTAAGTGTGTATGTGTATGTATGTAAGTGTGTATGTGTAAGTGTGTATGTGTATGTGTTGAGTGTGTTGAGTGTGAGAGGTGGAGGAGCGTTCACCCCGCACGCTGTAGAAGCGAGGTCGCGTCTCTTGGGGAGACTCCCACTTTGCCCGGAAGTGACCGCACCTCCTTCAGACACAAGGCGACGCACGAATCAGCAGCAGCAGCAGCAACAGCAGTAGCAGCAGTAGTAGCAACAGTAGTAGCAGCAGTAGTAGTAGCAACAGCAGCAGTAGCAACAGCAGCAAGTAGCAGCAGCAGCAGTAGCAACAGCAGCAGTAGTAGCAGCAGTAGCAGCAGCAGTAGCAGCAGCAGCAGTAGCAGCACAGCAGCAGTAGCAGCAGCAGTAGTAGCAACAGCAGCAACAACAGCAGCAGCAGCAGTAGTAGCAGCAGTAGCAGCAGCATCAGCAGTAGCAGCAGCAGTAGCAACAGCAGCAACACAGTAGTAGCAACAGTAGTAGCAGCAGTAGCATCAACAGCAGCAGCAGCAGTAGTAGCAGCCAGCAGCAGTAGCAGCAGCAGTAGCCAGCAGTAGCAACATAGCAGTAGCAACAGCAGTAGCAACAGCAGTAGCAAGCAGGCAGTAGCAACAGCAGCAACAGCAGCAGCAGTAGCAACAGCAGCAACACGCAGTAGCAACAGCAGTAGCAGCAGCAGTAGCAACATGCAACAGCAGCAGCAGTAGCAACAGCAGCAACAGCAGCAACGCAGCAGCAGCAAGGCAGCAGACATCAACGCCGCGTGAGTCGTGAAAGAAGCGAGTTTCGCTCCGGAGGTCAACACGGAGGGGGCATTTGCCTCTCTGTGCAGCCAATCCACGTGGGCACACTCACAGCGCACACAACGCCTGTGTGTGACCCCCCAGTGCCCCCCCCCCCCCCGTGCCCCCCCCCACCCTCTTCTTGACGATGATGAAAGAGGCAGCGATGAGCAGCAGACCCGCGAGGAGGGCGGACACCGAGGCGGCCCAGATGACCACCTCCTGCGTCAATTTCGCTGGGGGGAGGGGCGAGCAAATACATCCTTTCATTACAGGGAAAAACAACCACAACGACAATAACCACAAACACAACCACAAACAACAGAGCAACCCTACAACAACAACCACACAACCACACAGACAGGAGGGCTGGGGTGCGTGGTGGGTAGTGTGTAGGTTGGTAGTGGGTTGGTGGTGGCGTAGTGGTTGAGTTGTGGTGTTGGTGGTGGGGTTGGATGTTGGTGTGGTGGGGTGGGGGTGAGGGTGGTGGTGGGGTTGGTGCTGGTTGGTGGTGGTGGTGGTGGGTTGGTGGTGGTGGTGGTGGTGCTGGTTGATGCTGGTTGATGCTGGTTGGTGGTGGTGGTGGGTGGGTGGGTGGTTGGTGGTGGTGGGTGGTGGTGTTGGTGGGTGGGTGGTGGTGGTGGTTGGTGGTGGTGCTGGTTGAGGCTGGTTGATGCTGGTTGGTGGTGGTGGTGGTGAGTGGTGGGTGGTTGGTGGTGGGGGGGTGGGTGTTGTGTGGTGGTGTGGGTGGGTGGGGGTGGGTGGGTGGGTGGTGTGGTGGTGGGTGGTGGTGGTGTGTTGTGGTGGTGGGTGGTGGGGTAGGATGGTGGGTGGTGGTGGGGCTGGGGGTGGTGGTGGTGGTGTGGTGGGTGGTGGTGTGGTGATGTGGTTGATGCTGGTGGTGGGGTGGTGGTGGTGGGTGGGTGGGTGGTGGTGGTGGGTTGGTGGGGTGTGGGTAGTGGGTGGTTGGTGGTGGGGTGGGGGTGTGGGTGTGGTGTGGTGGTGGTGGTGGGTGGGTGGGGTGGGTGGGGTGTGGGGGGTTGATGGTGGTGGTGGTGGGGTGGTGTGGTGGTGGTGGGGGGTAGTGGTGTGGGGTGGTGGTGGTGGGGGTGTGGTGGTGGTGGTGGTGGGTGGGGGTGTGGGTGGTGGTTGGTGTGGTGGTGGTGGTGGTGGGGGTGGTGGGTGGGTGGGTGGGGGTGGGGTTGTGGAGGGGTGTGGTGGTGGTGGGGTGGTGGGTGGTGGGGTGGTGGGGGTGGGGTGTGGGGGGTGTGGTGGTGGTGGTGGTGGTGGTGGTGGGTGGGTAGTGGGTGGTGGTGGTGGTGGGTGGGGGTGTGGGTGTGGTGTGTGTGGTGGTGTGGTGGTGGTGGTTGTGTGGTGGTGGTGGTGGGGGGTTGGTGGTGGTGGGGTGGTGGTGGTGGTGGGGTGGTGGTGGTGGTGGTGGGTGGGTGGGGGAGGGTGTGGGGGTGGTGGTGGTGGGGGTGGTGGTGGTGTGGTGGGGGGTAGTGGTGGTGGTGGTGGTGGTGGTGGGTGGGTGTGTGGGTGCTGGTGGTGGTGGTGGTGGGTGGGTGGGGTGTGGTGGTGGTGTGGTGGGTGGGTGTGGGGTGTGGTGGTGGTGGGTGGGGGTGGTGGGTGGTGGTGCGGTGGTGGTGGTGGGTGGTGGTGGTGGTGTGGTGGGTGGGGGTGAGGGTGTGGAGGGGTGATGGTGGTGGTGGTGTGGTAGTGGGTGGTGGTGTGGTGGGTGGGGGTGGGGTGTGGGGTGTGGTGGGGGTGGTGGGGGGGGGTAGTGGGTGGTTGGTGGTGGGGGGTGTGGGGTGGGGGGTGGTGTGGTGGTGGTGGTGGGTGGGTAGTGGGTGGTTGGTGGTGGTGGGTGGGGGTGGTGTGGTGGGGTGGTGGTGGGGTGGGGTGGTGGGTGGGTGGGGGTGGTGGTGGTGGTGGGTGGGTGGTGGTGGGGTGGTGGTGGTGGTGGTGGTGGTGGTGGGTAGTGGGTGGTGGTGGGTGGTGGGTGGTGGTGGTGGTGGGTGGTGGTGGTGATTGGTGGTGGTGGTGTGGGTTGGTGGTGGTGGTGGTGGGTGGTGGTGGTGGTGGTGGTGGGTGATGGTGGTGGGTGGGGTGGGTGGTGGGGGGGTGGTGGGGTGGGGGTGGTGGTGGTGGTGGGTGGGGTGGGTGTGGTGGTGGTGGTGGTGGGTGGGTAGTGGTGGTTGGTGGTGGTGGGTGGGGGTGTGGGTGGTGGTGTGGTGGTGGTGGTGGGGTGGGTGGTGGTGGGTGGGGTGGGTGGGGGGTGAGGGTGGGGGGGGTGTGGTGGGTGGGTAGTGGGGGTGGTGGTGGTGGTGGGGGGTGGTGTGGGGTGGTGGTGGTGGTGGGGTGGGTGGTGGTGGTGGTGGGGTGGTGGTGGGGGGGTGTGGTGATGCTGTTGGTGGTGGGTGGTGGTGGGTGGGGGTGGTGGTGGTGGGTGGTGGTGGGGGTGGTGGTGGTGGTGGTGGTGGTGGTGGTGGGGGTGGGTGTGGTGGTGGTGGTGGTTGGTGGTGGTGGTGGTGGGTGGGTGGGGGGGGTGAGGGTTGTGGAGGGTGATGGTGTGGTGGTGGGTGGTGGTGTGGTGGTGGTGGGTAGTGGTTGTGTGGTGTGTGGGGTGGTGGTGGGTGGGGTGGGGTGAGGGTGTGGGGGGTGATGGTGGTGGTGGGGTTGGTGGTGGTGGTGGTGGGTGGGTAGTGGTTGGTGTGGTGGTGTGGTGGTGGTGGGTGGTGGGTGGGGGTGAGGGTTGTGGGGGTGGGGTGGTGGTGTGGTGGTGGTGGTGGTGGTGGGTGGGTGGGTGTGGTGGTGGTGGTGGTGGTTGGTGGGGTGGTGGTGGGGGTGTGGGTAGGGGTGCTGGTGGTGGGGTGGGTGGTGGTGTGGGTAGTGGCTGGGGTGTGTACTCACGTTCGCGAGACGTGTGGAAGTGGAGTGTGGCTGCGGCTGTAGTCCCGTAGCCGGCGGCGTTGCGAGTGCGAACCCGCAGCGAGTAGCCCGCCGCACGGCGGAGCCCCCCACGGCCACACGCGGCTCGCTGCAGAGCAGCGCATCAAACTCAGCCTCGTCAGTGTCAGTGTCGTCAGCCTCGTCAGTGTCAGCGTCGTCATCATCGTCATCCTGGGGGAGGGGGGGGGAAGATGGGGGCGGGGTACAGATGGGGGAGGGTGCAGATGGGGGGGGGACAGAGGGGGGGGGGGGACAGATGGGGGGGGGACAGATGGGGGGGGACAGAGGGGGGGCGGGGTACAGATGGGGGGACAGATGGGGGCGGGGTACAGATGGGGGGAGGGTGAGGGGGGGGGGACAGATGGGGGGACAGATGGGGGCGGGGTACAGATGGGGGGAGGGTGCAGATGGGGGGGGGGACAGATGGGGGGGGGACAGTGGGGGGGGGACAGATGGGGGGGGTACAGATGGGGGGAGGGTGCAGATGGGGGGGACAGATGGGGGTGGGCAGATGGGGAGTACGATGGGGGGGTACAGATGGGGGGGGTACAGATGGGGGGGTGCAGATGGGGGGGGGGGGTGGGTTCAGACTCATCCCACAGAGACCCATTGAACTTGGTCACTGGTTCACGGGATGATGATGTTGTTGTGTCAAACTCGCTGCCTCACTTGCTAATGCAAAGACAAAGATCCCCCGTGTAGTGTCAGCAGACTGTAGGGGCAAGTGTTTTAGCGAGTAGCACCTACGAAGGCCGGCACGGCACACGAGGGGGTGGGTGGCCAGCACCACGCCCGGCCGCCTTTGTCTCCCTAGTGGCACAATGTTTACACACCGTACGGGAACTCATTGAGGCTGAGGTCGACTTAGGGGAG
>NW_026891260.1:27500-79140 GCF_015708825.2 Lethenteron reissneri | reverse complement strand
ATTCATTTCGTGAAAATTTATAGCAGTGGGTGGGTGTGTGAGTGGGTGAGTGAGTAGGTGGGTGGGTGAGTGGGTGAGTGAGTAGGTGGGTGGGTGAGGGGTGAGTGAGTGGGTGAGTGAGTGGGTGAGTGGTGGGGGTGAGTGGGTGGGTGAGTGGGTGGGTGAGTGGGTGAGTAGGTGGGTGGGTGAGTGGGTGAGTGAGTGGGTGAGTGAGTGGGTGGGTGGGGTGAGTGGGTGGGTGAGTGGGTGAGTAGGTGGGTGGGTGAGTGGGTGAGTGAGTGGGTGAGTGGTGGGTGGGTGAGTGAGTGGGTGAGTGAGTAGGTGGGTGGGTGGGTGAGTGGGTGAGTGGGTGAGTGGGTGGATGAGTGAGTGAGTGGGTGAGTGTGGTGAGTGGGTGGGTTGAGTGAATGGGTGGGGTGAGTGGGTGGGGTGACTGAGTAGGTGGGTGAGTGAGTGGGTGAGTGAGTAGGTGGGTGGGTGGGTGAGTGGGTGAGTGAGTGGGTGAGTGGGTGGGTGAGTGAGTAGGTGGGTGGGTGGGTAGGTGAGTGAGTAGGTGGGTGAGTGAGTGGGTGAGTGAGTGGGTGAGTGGATGGGTGGGTGAGTGAGTGAGTGGGTGAGCGAGTAGGTGGGTGGGTGAGTGAGTGGGTGAGTGGGTAGGTGGATGGGTGGGTGAGTAAGTGGGTGAGTGAGTGAGTGGGTGGGTGGGTGAGTGAGTAGGTAGGTGGGTGAGTGAGTGGGTGAGTGAGTGAGTGGGTAGGTGGGTGAGTGGGTGAGTGAGTGGGTGAGTGAGTGGGTGGGTGAGTGGGTAAGTGGGTGAGTGAGTGGGTGAGTGAGTGGGTGAGTGAGTGGGTGGGTGAGTGGGTGAGTGAGTGGGTGAGTGAGTGGGTGAGTGGGTGGATGAGCGAGTGGGTGAGTGGATGGGTGAGTGGGTGAGTGAGTGGGTGAGTGAGTGGTGGGTGAGTGGGTAAGTGGGTGAGTGGGTGAGTGAGTGGGTGAGTGAGGTAGTGGGTAAGTGGAGTGAGTGAGTGGGTGAGTGAGTGGGTGAGTGAGTGGGTGAGTGAGTGGGTGAGTGAGTGGGTGAGTGAGTGGGTGAGTGAGTGGGTGAGTGGGTGAGTAGGTGGGTGGGCGAGTGGGTGAAGTGAGTGGGTGCGTGAGTGGGTGGGTGGGGTGAGTGGGGTGGGTGAGTGGGTGAGTAGGTGGGTGGGTGAGTGGGTGAGTGAGTGGGTGAGTGAAGTGGGTGGCTGTGAGTGAGTGGGTGATGTGAGTAGGTGGGTGGGTGGGTGCGTGGGTGAGTGGGTGAGTGGGTGGATGAGTGAGTGAGTGGGTGAGTGGGGTGGAGTGAGTGGGTGGGTTGAGTGAATGGGTGGGGTGAGTGGGTGGGGTGACTGAGTAGGTGGGTGAGTGAGTGGGTGAGTGAGTAGGTGGGTGGGTGGGTGAGTGGGTGATGTGAGTGGGTGAGTGGGTGGGTGAGTGAGTAGGTGGGTGGGTGGGTGGGTAGGTGAGTGAGTAGGTGGGTGACGTGATGTGGTGAGTGAGTGGGTGAGTGGATGGGGGGGTGAGTGAGTGGCGTGAGCGAGTAGGTGGGTGGGTGAGTGAGTGGGTGAGTGGGTAGGTGGATGGGTGGGTGAGTAAGTTGGTGAGTGAGTGAGTGGGTGGGTGGGGTGAGTGAGTAGGTAGGTGGGTGATGTGGGTGAGTGAGTGGGTAGGTGGGTGAGTGGGTGAGTGAGTGGGTGATGTGAGTGGGTGGGTGAGTGGGTAAGTGGGTGATGTGAGTGGGTGAGTGATGTGGGTGAGTGAGTGGTGGGTGAGTGGGTGAGTGAGTGGGTGAGTGAGTGGGTGAGTGAGTGGGTGGATGAGCGAGTGGGTGAGTGGATGGGTGAGTGGGTGACGTGAGTGGTGAGTGAGTGGGTGGGTGAGTGGGTAAGTGGGTGAGTGGGTGAGTGAGTGGGTGAGTGAGTGGGTGGGTGAGTGGTGTAGTGGCGTGATGTGAGTGGGGGTGAGTGAGTGGGTGAGTGAGTGGTGGGTGGGGTGAGTGAGTGGGTGAGTGAGTGGGTGAGTGAGTGGGTGGATGAGCGAGTGGGTGAGTGGATGGTGTGAGTGGGTGAGGTAAGTGGATGAGTGGTTGAGTGAGTGGGTGAGTGAGTGGTGTGAGTGGGTGAGTGAGTGGGTGAGTGAGTGGGTGGGTGAGTGAGTGGGTGAGTGAGTGGGTGAGTGAGGTGGGTGGATGAGCGAGTGGGTGAGTGGATGGGTGAGTGGGTGAGTAAGTGGATGAGTGGTTGAGTGAGTGGGTGAGTGAGTGAGTGGGTGAGTGAGTGGTCATTTATTAACACGTAATTCAACTTGTAGAAAACAACTGTACTTGTAACGAATGTGATTGTTAAACGGTGTTAATTTTTACGTGGCCTTGGTTATATAAATAATAAAAGTACGCGTCTACACGGAGCTCTCCCATGCGGGGGCCGCGTGCCCCGATTTGCGGCCAAGATTCAGGCGAGACGAGGCTTACGAGCAAAAACCGGGCCGCGTTTTATTCGTTGAAATATAAAAAAAGTTGCATTCAATTATCGACGAGAACGTAATGTAAGCTCACAATAAACGAACTATTCCAACGCGACATTTTAAAATCGGTACATTCAAGTTATAGCTTAAAGCAATTAAAAATTAAACTCGAATTAAAATCAACAATTCGAGGCGCCTGAGTGCGGCCTAGCGAATGGGGCTACGCTGCACCACTCGGCAGACTTCCCGCATTTTAGAACTCAACCACTGACGTTGTATTATCACGGAGAGCCTTGGGGGGTCGAGTATTACTTAGAGCACATGCTGCGAGTTTATTCGCGTTCTCGTCGTTGTTGTTGTTGTGAGTCAGCGAGGGGTGACGCTGGAACGCCGCTCGACTCACCGAGTGGAGGATGTTGCCCGGCAACTCTGGGGACGCGGGGGACGTGAGGGGAGGGGGCATGACGTCACTCGCTCACCTACTCACTCCCCAACCCCCTCAACTACACCCCCCACTCACTCATCACCCACCACTCACTCACCCACCACTGCACCCACCCCACTCACTCACTCACTCACCCCACTCATCACCCACTCACCCCACCCACTCACCACCCACCCCAACTCACTCACTCACCCACTCACTCACTCACCCACCCATCCACTCACTCACCCACCCACTCACTCACCCACCCACCCACCCCACTCACCCACCCACTCACTCACCACCCACTCACCCACTCACTCACCACCCACTCACTCACCTCACCCACCCACTCACCCCACCCACTCACTCACTCACCCACCCACCCACCCCACTCACTCATTCATCCACATCACCCACTCAACCATTCACCCACCCACCCACTCACTCACCCGCCCACCTCACCCACCCACTCACTCACCACCCACTCATCACCCACCCACCACTCAACCACCCCACCCCACTCACCCCACCCACCCATCCACCCACCCCCCACTCACCACCCACCCACCCCCCCACTCACCCGCCCACCACTCACTCACCCACCCACTCACTCACCCACCCACTCACTCACTCACCCACCCACCCACTCACTCACCCACCCACCCACCCACTCACTCACTCACCCACTCACCCACTCACTCACCCACCCACTCACTCACCCACCCACCTCACCCACCCACCCACCCACCCACTCACCCACCCACTCACTCACTCACTCACCCACTCACTCACTCACCCACCCACCCACTCACTCACCCACCCACTCACTCACCCACCCACTCACTCACCCACCCACCCACTCACTCACCCACCCCACTCACTCACCCACCCACTCACTCACTCACCCACTCACCCACCCACCCACTCACTCACCCCCCACCCACTCACTCACTCACCCCCCCACTCACTCACCCACCCACTCACCCACCCACCCACTCACTCACCCACCCACCCACTCACTCATTCATCCACTCACCCACTCAACCATTCACCCACCCACCACTCACTCACCCGCCCACCTCACCCACCCACTCACTCACCCACTCACTCACTCACCCATTCACTCAATCTCTCACCCACTCACTCATCACTCACCATCACCCACTCACCCATTCACTCAATCATCTCACCCACTCACCATTCACTCAATCACTCACCCACCCACTCACTCAATCTCTCACCCACTCACCCACTCACTCAATCTCTCACCCATTCACTCACCCTCGCTGTGTAGACCACGGAATCTGAAGTCGAACCCAATGCCCTGCTGTTTCCGGTCCAGCACACAACCAGCACTGCACCACGTGATGCGCCAGCCGGGCTCGTGGGGGGCGGAGCCTCGCCCTAGTGACGTCACCTCTGTTACGTCACAGCCACGCCTCCACCCACAGTGGAGAGGAATGCACACGAGGGAGCAGCAGAAGAAGCCTTTTGAGAGCGAATCCTCAACGAGGTGAGCGATCCTGTTGACGATGAATGTGGTTTCTTTTTATTTTACATTTTGACCACAAGCTTCATTATTTTTTATGTTTATATGTAGATTTTCTGCAATCAAATTAGAACTGTTAGATATGTTACTTGGCATGTCCTTAAATGTTTCTGTTACTGTCGTTGTTTCGACCCCAGGCGAGTCAGAATTTAAAACGAGCATAACTAACCCGTTTAAATCTCATAGAATATGAATAACATGTGGCAGTAATAACAAATCATTAAAGTATGGTCATATGACCCAAATGACCCACAAGGCATATGGGTCTTTTATCAAGCAGTCGATTAATACAAATGGGCTGTACATGAACATGCATGTCGGGATTAGAGGTGACATATCATTGTTAAGTATGGTGATTATGTTTAATGGAATAGGCAGTTTGAATAAACATGTTCGTGTGGGTGGATGAGTGAGTGATCGGGCGCACACATGAGTGGGCAAACAAGCGAGTGAGTGGGCTTTTAAAGCAACAGTCACGATAGTCTTCTTGGTTCTTTCGGTAAAGTCACGTAGAAGGGAAATCATACAATGATAAAAATAAAACATAATAAAATACAATTCTCACGACGTTTCGGCCACAACGCAAGCAGCCGGCCTCAGGTGAAGAACAGGGCTATCGAAAAGACAGCGTCTGGATGAACACCACCAAGCTTGGCAGCGTATATTTAAGCTGGTTTAGAGGGCGAAGGGCGCCTTGAAAAAGGAATTTGCATATCAACAGATGAATTTAGCATATTTATTGAAAATGCAGATATGGGATTAGTCACGACTTGTGAAATGCGTAGGAGGAGGGGGGGGGGGTCTCAAAGTCATATTATGCCCGTGCATTATGTAGGATTAGTAGCAACAACAACAAAAGTCACGATAGTGTTTTAGATTTGAAGCTTTCGTCACTGCAAGGATTCATACTCTTAGGTTTTTTTCGGTAAAGTCACGTAGTGAAAAATAAATAAATATTAAAAATTCCCACTAGAAATTATATAAATAATAATAGAAATAAAATAATAAATCACGACGTTTCGGAGGCAACACAAGCTTCATCAGGTGTAAAAAGGCACAGTAAAATAACTACAGTTATTAACTACAGTTATTTTGCCGTGCCTTTTTACACCTGATGAAGAAAGCTTGTGTTGCCTCCGAAACGTCGTAATATTAAATTTAATTTCTATTATTGTTTCTATTATTTTTATCATTTATTTTTATTATTTATCTATTTTTACCTACGTGACTTTACCGAAAAAAAACCTAAGAGTATAGTCACGATAGTGATTGGATTGGTACAATGAGTGGTCAAATATGTATTAATTAGGATGATGAGTGATTCAAAAGGTTGCTAAATCTGAGCATTGTTCCAACCTCCCCAGGCCATCCAACTTCAAACAAAATCTACTCCTTCCCAACAACATGGACGGACAAATCACGTGGGCTGAGATCTTGGATGACTATGAGGGTAAGTTCCAGATACCTGCATCACATGGATTATATGCGGAGGAAGAGGCTCCTTGATAAATAACTTTTCGTAGACATGGCTTGGTGGTAATGGGAAGACGTAATTATCGAGTGTGGAAAAGAGGATGGGTTTAGATTTGAGTTTCTGCCATCTTTGTTCAAACTGGGGTATCAAGCTTATGTAATTTACGGTCTCAAAATGCCGACAAAAACATGACTTGTAAAGTTTAAATGCCGTGTGATGACTATTTCTCAATAGCAGGTCCTGTTGTGTGGTAAGAGGTAATTACTGGGATCTCAAAAGTAGTTCTGTGAAATTCAATGTCCTTCGTTCTCTAATTCATTACTCGTCCTTGGAATGAATTTTCTGTTCTTCATAGCGCGGGAGTCGGCGTGCCAGTCGACCACGTGGGGGGACGTTATGGATAAGGTGGACCCTTTTCCAGGCCAAAGTTACAAGAATCGCTCCCCAAAGGTGTGTATGGGGTCTGTGGGGTTAAAACACACGACATTCTCTCGACAACGAGCACACCATGTCACCTCACCAGCACACTAAAATATCACGACACCAATTCTCCCCATCACTTTCTCATCACACTACACGACCACCAATTCAATACACCATATTAGAGCCTCATCATGCCTCTATACCATCACAATACACCATCTCTCGAGAACATTCCACTACTTCTCCTCTCCATATCACAACACCATGTCCCGACACCATCACCGCATCTCTTCACCATCCCAGTCATGCAGGCACTTGAAGTGGCCATTACCAATGAAGACAGAATGATATCAGGCAGTCACATGAATTATGTCTATGATTTTATTGGAAGTTGCCATTACAGTTCGCCACTAAGGGCGCTGCAGTGAAGTTTGTCCAGAGTATGGGCTTCCAGATATTTATAATGGGACATTCTGTGAAAACTATTGCCAGTGATGATTATTGCCAACAATTGCTATGAAACCGTCACAATCGAGCAAAGTCTTGAGTGCATGCATGGGGTTTATGAGGATATATGAGGATGTGACATGTATTTTGATTCTATAGGAGTTGGGATATTTAGGGGTTAGTACTACACGTACAATGTGATACAAGTATTGATGGATAAGGCATTGTGTTAACATCAGGTGATAGTGTATATTCAAGTGTGTACTAAGCAAGTTTGAATGACTGAATGTGGATGGCTGCATCTGTACATACATGTGTGAGTATCTTTTTTTGTTTGGGTTTATGTGCACGTCCACGTTTGCGTGCCTGTGGGTATGAATTTTTGCTTGCATGTGCATGTCTGAATGTTCCTTTTTTATCTTTGCTTGATCAGAGGATAATTGGGGAGTTGAAGGACGTCAGCGGGATGAAGCATCTCCAGGAAACGAACCTTAGCAAAGAAAGATGCACCATGGAAGAGGAGCGCCTCTTTGAGGTGCAGCGCATTGCCAGGGCGAAGTGCCGCACAGATGAGAAGTACTTCCGAGACTATCTCCTCAAGAAGCGCCTCATTAAAGTGAAGTACTTCATTGATGAGACGCATCATCTCGAGATGAAGTGTCCTGAGGAGAAGAATCTGGAGGAGGAGGAGAAGTGTCTCGCCAACGTGAAACGCGTCGAGGAGGAGAAGCGCCTTGAGCAGGAGCAGCGCCTTGCCAGCATTGCAACCATCACCACCACCGCTACCGCCGGCAACTCCACCCCCACCCCTGCCACCACCACCGCCACCACCGCCACCACCACCACTGCCACAGCCACCACCGCCACCACCGCCGCCACCACTGCCACCACCACCCCCACTGCCACTGATGCTGTTGCCGCCACTGCCACAAAACCCGCCGCCACCACCACCGCCACCACCGCCGTCACCACCGCCACCACAGCCACCACCACCAAAGCCACAACTGCCGCCACCGCATCCACCGCCACCACTGCCTCTGACGCTGTTGCCGCCACTGCCACAAAACCCGCCGCCACCACTGCCACCTCCACCACTGCCATCATCACCACCGCCGCCACCACCACCACCGCAGTAACCACCACCGCCACCACCGCCGCCACCGACACCGCCGCCGCCACCACTACCACCGCCGCCACCACCACCACCGCTGCAACCACCACCGCCACCGCATCCACCTCTGACACTCCTGTACAGGGCCCGATTGCTCCAAGCTTTGGAGAAGAGGGCTTCCAAGCAGAGAAGATGGATAAGAAGACAGAGGTGGAACAGGAAGAGGAGAAGGTGGAGGAAGAGGTTGAGGAGGAACAGGAGGAGGGAATGGAGAAGACAGAGAATGGAGAGAAGATGGTGGTGGAGGATGAAGAGGAGGAGATGGAGGACGAGACAAAGCAGGAGGTGGAGGAGGTGCAGGTGGTGGAGGTGGTGATGCAGGGAAAGAAGAGGAAGCGAGGGGGCCTTGCTCGCGTGGCGAGAGCGATCACCTCCCTCCTCCGCCGCGTGCTGCTTTGTGGTGGCATGTCCACCCAGAGCCACTCCTGTAAAGAATAAGGTTCAATACCATTGTTGTTGCTGGCACTTTAAACTTTGTGAAATAAACCCATGATGACACAACATAACGTTGAATTGCTTGCAAGTGTAATAAAGGACTCGTTCACTGGGTCTGTCTCCGTTGTCCTTTATTTGGGTTCTTTACACTTGTCCCACACGGCCCTCGCTCAGAGCCTCCCCGCTTAGCAGCTCGACAGCTGCCTTCGCTCACGTAGCCTTTCGCGCTCCTGCAGCTCCGCTGTGCAGTCCTCCGGCTGCTCTCACTGCAGCTCCACCGCTGCTCCCTGTTCCCCCGTGCTCGTCACCGCTGGCCGATGGTGCCGAGTCTTACTGTGTGTGGCGATCTCGCCACTCTCCAACCTCCGCACTGTGTGGCCTCACTCTGTCTCTATTCCCAACACTCTCCCGTTTCTTCCGGTATCTCTCCCTTAAGACCTCATCCCTCTCTCTCACGTGACCTAACTCCTCCCCCCGTGACGTCATATCCGCGAGGCCGTTTATGCCCGCATTACACAAGTATACTACTGTTTGTATGTACATGGATCTGTACTTTTGTGTATGTCCACTCGTGTGTGGGTGTGTGTACATGGGAGTGTATATGTGTACTCGTGTATGATTATGTATTGGAACAAACAAATTGTTTTTATATTGTGTCGTACAAATAATTTAGGGGAAACGTGGTAGGAATGCGGCACCACAACAGGGAACTACAGGGATGAGACTCCCCGCTCGTGGTGCTAAATGAATGAAAACAGCGCCACTGAGCAGACAGAGCCCCGCCCCTACAGCTCGTGAGTGTAACGTAGTGAGTGTGACCAGCGGACTGCCACGATGCTGCCAGGTAAGGGTAAACTTGTGTGATGGAGATGCTTCACCTGAAACTCGCCTCCACACGTGTTCGCTATGAACATTGTAACAATAAGGGACGATCAGTCATCTTTAACATAGCAGGTCTTTATTGTTCTGCAAGTATATTAACGTTAAAACTCGTAGAAACACATGCACACTCGTGTGTGAATGTACAACGCTGTATATACAGTCGTGTTTGGATGCACACTCGTGTGTGTATGTCTACTCGTCCGTGTTTTTTTAAAGGAAAACTATGGTAGCAATAACGTACGATTAGTCATCTTTAAAAACAAATCAGGTCTTTATTAATCTGCAAGAAAACTCACGCTAATACTCGTATCGAAATCTTTATTAATACGCAGGCTCAAACAGGAAAGGAACTAGGCAAATTATTTCCCAATAGGAATTTAACAGTTAAAAGATATTCTTGAAATCAAACACGTAAACGTCGATTTCCCCTTTGACGTCCTTTTCGACTGAAGCCATTCGTCCAAAGTATAAAATTGTTGTCATTCTGAAATAAGTGAACACTTCTGGAACTTTAAAGGAAGACATTCATCTGAACACATTATAGAGTATTCACAACATCACTCTAGCTTGAAGTCCTAGAAATCACCGAAATATATATATAAGAGACACAAATATGACTCTCCAGCCACTCCACTATATCAAGCCATGTCTCAGGATGCAACTGCATGGGGTCGAAAGAGGAATTTCGTTTAGGACTCATGACAACATTTGTACTCTTTGTTTTATGATGCCTGTGAAGTGTTGCTGACCGTGAAAATGCTTCCAACACACAGAGCAATCAAGCGGTTTTGTTAAAATATTAACACTAGCTTGGAGTATTGCTGGAAATCACTGATATAATCAATTGCACCTAATAAATTGATCTAACAGAGACACAAACGTGCACATTCCAGGACTTTAACAGAAGTTCTCAGTACTTTGATTATCCAGCCACTCCAGCAGCCATTTCTCATTATCAACCTGCATGGGGTCTAAAGAGGAATTGGCGTCAGGGCTCAGTACATCCAGCCATCTCGCAGGATCCAACAGCATGGGGTCGAAATAGGAATTGTCGTCAGGACTCATTACATCCACTACATCCACGCATCTCTCAGGATCCACCTGCAGAGGTTCGATAGATGCATTTTTTTCAGGACTCATTGCAGCACTTTGTATTTCACCTTTTGTTTTCACTTCCCTATTATTGCTGATCTTCTCATGCTTGTTTCGGGGTGATGACCGTGTCCTCTCCAACGGAGAACAATTGAATGGATTCTCGCACTTGTGTGTTTTCTGGTGATTGTTCAGTGTTGCTGACTGTGCGAATGCCTTCCCACAAAGAAAGCACTTGAATGGCTTCTCGCCCGTTGTGTGTTTTCTGGTGATTGCGAAGAGTTGATGAATCTGCAAATGCCTTCCCACACACAGAACAATTGAACGGCTTATCGCCCGTGTGTGTGTTCTGGTGACTGTGAAGATTTTGTTTCAGTGAAAATGCCTTCCCGCACACAGAGCAATTGAATGGCTTCTCACCCGTGTGCGTTTTCTGGTGCTTGTGAAGATATGCTTTACGTGCAAACGCCTTCACACAAACAGAGCAATTGAATGGCTTCTCACCCGTGTGTGTGTGGCGCTGTGGAAAGGTTATCTGCTCCATGTGACTGATTCTTCAGTGACAGTCGCGGGTGTTGTTGAGAGTAAAATGCGCCCTTAAAGCTGCGTGGTTGTCTGGCTCAAATCGCCAAGAAGCAAACTCTTACCAACGTCTAACTGAGACACAGTAACGTCTCCTAAGTCGGACTACACACTTGATTACCAGTTTATCCACTAACAAAGACACTTACTTGTTGATGCACCGCGTATCGATATCCCTGGAACTCGTCTGAAAAGATCGCCACGAACTCTCCCAAAGTGAAGTCGCCAACCAGTCGCCAAGCAATCGTGCTCGCCAGGCTGGGTCTCGTGGAAGAAGGGTTATCTGCAGAGCGAGGAGTCGAGCGTCTATCCTCAGCAAAATCCCTCTCGAAATGACCTTGAGGTCTGATTTTAAGCCCCTTATAACTTCGCTCTAGCATCCAAATCCTTTGTTCTCGACTTGGCCTATTATGGACTTTGCATTCAATTGTTAATTTTTACATTAACAATCCGCATATCTAGCAACATTACGTATGTACATCTCACTGCATAATTGTACTTTTCCGTTTGAATAAGGATGTGCATCTCCATGCATATTTCCGTGATTCGTGTTAATTTGCTAATATTCACCCCCCAATGTCCTCTAAACTGCTGCAAGTTTAGAGGATTATAAAGCGACATACAGTCTGAAGTATCAAAAATTGGTGATCTCGAGATTGATTTAGAATATAGATGTGCAAGTTTATACTGTACTGACTTTGTTTTATAAATATATTTAAGGACAATCGTGTTGAGCGGGTGCTTCTAGAAAATGAGTGTTTTATATTATAATTTCTGCCATGGACTTTAAATATTCATCTGAAGATCGCTTAAATATACAAATGTGTAGTTGAAACCCGCCACCACTCGACAAAGCCAACTAGTAAGGGTTGTTGTCACGTAAACAGAACATGCAAATTTGTCACTAGCACAGCACACCGGTGTGTTGGAGAGCCAAGCCACAACATTTACAGCCATCATCATCATCACCAACCATCAAAATCACTATCCATCACCATTATAAACACCCATCCATTATCATCAACCACCTATCAACACCATGACCCATCATCACCAACACCCATCACCATCGGCACCCATCATCACCACCCCTCATCTCCACAGATCATCATCATAACCCATCATCATCATCAGCACCGATCGTCATCTTTACCCATCATCAGCACCACCCATCATCATCAGCACCAACCATTATCACCATCCATCACCATCATGAACCATCGTCACCCATCATCACCACCTCCCCATCATCATCACCACCCATCATCACCACCACCCATCATAAATTAACACAGACAGCTACACACATAGATATGTAAACTGACACAAACATAACAGACACACAAATAAACAATCTCTTTAACGACCTAATAATAACAAAATCCACATTACCCGTGCCAGGCTAGGTGCACACAGACAAATCCATTGCACAATAATTTACATGTAACTCAAATTCACACTTAGTACTACCACCTCACTCACTTAAACATAACTACATAGATTAAGAAAACCATGAATTTAATAGTAAATAAACCAATAAGATGGTGTTTATACGCTTGCAATTTAATGAATGAAATACAAGTTCATAAATCAAATTATACAAAAATTAAAAGTTTTTCACTATAAATCCTTTATATGCGTGTTCAATGGGCCACAACCCAGCCCACATTGGTCTTTGAAACGGGCGGCGAGAGTCCTCTCGTCCTCTGGCTTGAGATGGCTGCCACCTATGGGTAAGATGAGTGCCTGCCACCATTAAGCAATTGGTAATTAAATATACTTTTTTTTACCTAAAAAGTGTATAATTTTGGAAAAAAAATTTCACGAAAATAAAATGTCACGCACAACGAGTCTGTGTGCAAAATGTCAGCTCGATTGGATCACGGGAAGTGGGTTAAAAAATCGACCGAAAGATTTGCACGGTCGTAAGCGCGCAAGCAAGCAAGCAAGTGAACTTAATATAAAGGATTTAAAAATAAAACAGAATGAATATGAAGCCTGAGGCCGAGGTGTATGGCAGGCCTAACGGCCAGGCCTCCCTTCTGTCCTCGTCGCAGGAATGGCGACATCAAAGAGCACAAAGCAAGGGGGCAAATGTTTAATTTCTGTAGCGTAATTTAGACTAATTAGAGACTACAAACACTATGTACACGATGTACACACAGCTACACAACGCGCACACACACTCGCCACACTTTCTCGACAAAACACGAACTGCACACTCTCACTCTGCCAAACACTCACTCTGCCACACTCTCTCTTTCTCACTAACTCACTGCCTCTCACTAACTCACTGTCTCTCACTAACTCACTCTCTCTCACTAACTCACTGTCTCACTAACGCACTGTCTCACTAATTCACTGTCTCATTCTATCACACTCACTGACTCACTCTGCCACACTCAAGCTCTAACGCACTCAATCTCACACCCACTTATTCACTCACACCCACTCACTCAAACTCTCATCCACTTATTCACTCACACCCACTCACTCAATCTCTCACCCACTCAATCTCTCACCCACTCACTCAATCTCTCACCCACTCACCCATTCACTCACCCATGCACTCACCCACTCACCCACCCACTCACCCACTCACTCACCCACCCACTCACCCACTCACTCACCCACTCACTCAATCTCTCACCCACTCACTCCGTCTCTCACCCAATCGCTAATCGCTCACCCACTCACCCATTCACTCACCCACCCACTCACCCATTCACTCAATCACTCACCCACTCACTCAATCTCTCACCCACTCACCCATTCACTCAATCACTCACCCACTCACCCATTCACTCAATCACTCACCCACCCACTCACTCAATCTCTCACCCACTCACCCACTCACTCAATCTCTCACCCACTCACCCATTCACTCACCCTCGCTGTGTAGACCACGGAATCTGAAGTCGAACCCAATGCCCTGCTGTTTCCGGTCCAGCACACAACCAGCACTGCACCACGTGATGCGCCAGCCGGGCTCGTGGGGGGCGGAGCCTCGCCCTAGTGACGTCACCTCTGTTACGTCACAGCCACGCCTCCACCCACAGTGGAGAGGAATGCACACGAGGGAGCAGCAGAAGAAGCCTTTTGAGAGCGAATCCTCAACGAGGTGAGCGATCCCTGTTGACGATGAATGTGGTTTCTTTTTATTTTACATTTTGACCACAAGCTTCATTATTTTTTATGTTTATATGTAGATTTTCTGCAATCAAATTAGAACTGTTAGATATGTTACTTGGCATGTCCTTAAATGTTTCTGTTACTGTCGTTGTTTCGACCCCAGGCGAGTCAGAATTTAAAACGAGCATAACTAACCCGTTTAAATCTCATAGAATATGAATAACATGTGGCAGTAATAACAAATCATTAAAGTATGGTCATATGACCCAAATGACCCACAAGGCATATGGGTCTTTTATCAAGCAGTCGATTAATACAAATGGGCTGTACATGAACATGCATGTCGGGATTAGAGGTGACATATCATTGTTAAGTATGGTGATTATGTTTAATGGAATAGGCAGTTTGAATAAACATGTTCGTGTGGGTGGATGAGTGAGTGATCGGGCGCACACATGAGTGGGCAAACAAGCGAGTGAGTGGGCTTTTAAAGCAACAGTCACGATAGTCTTCTTGGTTCTTTCGGTAAAGTCACGTAGAAGGGAAATCATAAAATGATAAAAATAAAACATAATAAAATACAATTCTCACGACGTTTCGGCCACAACGCAAGCAGCCGGCCTCAGGTGAAGAACAGGGCTATCGAAAAGACAGCGTCTGGATGAACACCACCAAGCTTGGCAGCGTATATTTAAGCTGGTTTAGAGGGCGAAGGGCGCCTTGAAAAAGGAATTTGCATATCAACAGATGAATTTAGCATATTTATTGAAAATGCAGATATGGGATTAGTCACGACTTGTGAAATGCGTAGGAGGAGGGGGGGGGGTCTCAAAGTCATATTATGCCCGTGCATTATGTAGGATTAGTAGCAACAACAACAAAAGTCACGATAGTGTTTTAGATTTGAAGCTTTCGTCACTGCAAGGATTCATACTCTTAGGTTTTTTTCGGTAAAGTCACGTAGTGAAAAATAAATAAATATTAAAAATTCCCACTAGAAATTATATAAATAATAATAGAAATAAAATAATAAATCACGACGTTTCGGAGGCAACACAAGCTTCATCAGGTGTAAAAAGGCACAGTAAAATAACTACAGTTATTAACTACAGTTATTTTGCCGTGCCTTTTTACACCTGATGAAGAAAGCTTGTGTTGCCTCCGAAACGTCGTAATATTAAATTTAATTTCTATTATTGTTTCTATTATTTTTATCATTTATTTTTATTATTTATCTATTTTTACCTACGTGACTTTACCGAAAAAAAACCTAAGAGTATAGTCACGATAGTGATTGGATTGGTACAATGAGTGGTCAAATATGTATTAATTAGGATGATGAGTGATTCAAAAGGTTGCTAAATCTGAGCATTGTTCCAACCTCCCCAGGCCATCCAACTTCAAACAAAATCTACTCCTTCCCAACAACATGGACGGACAAATCACGTGGGCTGAGATCTTGGATGACTATGAGGGTAAGTTCCAGATACCTGCATCACATGGATTATATGCGGAGGAAGAGGCTCCTTGATAAATAACTTTTCGTAGACATGGCTTGGTGGTAATGGGAAGACGTAATTATCGAGTGTGGAAAAGAGGATGGGTTTAGATTTGAGTTTCTGCCATCTTTGTTCAAACTGGGGTATCAAGCTTATGTAATTTACGGTCTCAAAATGCCGACAAAAACATGACTTGTAAAGTTTAAATGCCGTGTGATGACTATTTCTCAATAGCAGGTCCTGTTGTGTGGTAAGAGGTAATTACTGGGATCTCAAAAGTAGTTCTGTGAAATTCAATGTCCTTCGTTCTCTAATTCATTACTCGTCCTTGGAATGAATTTTCTGTTCTTCATAGCGCGGGAGTCGGCGTGCCAGTCGACCACGTGGGGGGACGTTATGGATAAGGTGGACCCTTTTCCAGGCCAAAGTTACAAGAATCGCTCCCCAAAGGTGTGTATGGGGTCTGTGGGGTTAAAACACACGACATTCTCTCGGCAACGAGCACACCATGTCACCTCACCAGCACACTAAAATATCACGACACCAATTCTCCCCATCACTTTCTCATCACACTACACGACCACCAATTCAATACAGCATATTAGAGCCTCATCATGCCTCTATACCATCACAATACACCATCTCTCGAGAACATTCCACTACTTCTCCTCTCCATATCACAACACCATGTCCCGACACCATCACCACATCTCTTCACCATCCCAGTCATGCAGGCACTTGAAGTGGCCATTACCAATGAAGACAGAATGATATCAGGCAGTCACATTAATTATGTCTGTGAGTTGATTGGAAGTTGCCATTCCAGTTCCCCACTATGGGCGCTGCAGTGAAGTTTGTCCAGAGTATGGGCTTCCAGATATTTATAATGGGACATTCTGTGAAAACTATTGCCAGTGATGATTATTGCCAACAATTGCTATGAAATCGTCGCAGTCGATCAAAGCCTTGAGTGCATGCATGGGGTTTGTGAGGATATATGAGGATGTGACATGTATATTGATTCTATAGGAGTTGGTCTATTTAGGGGTTAGTGCTTCACGTACAATGTGATACAAGTGTAATAAAAGGACTCAGACACTTCTTACTGACTCCGTGTCCTTTATTTGGGGTTCGCGTTCTCCTTCCCACACGGCACTCCTCCTGAGACTCTCTCCCTGGCAGCCCCACATCTGCCTTCGCTCCCGTAGCCTTCCACGCTCCTGCAGCTCCGCTGCAGGCTCTTGGTGCAGCCCTCCGGCTGCCCCCACAGCAGCTCCATCGCTGCTCCCTGTTCCTCCGTGCGTGGCGATCTCGCCACCTCCCAAGTTAGCCCTTCGTGGCCTCTATAGCTACCTCGCCATCTCCAACCTCAATCCTCCATTCTCTCTTCCACCCCGCTGGCTGGCACCGTCATGAGCCCCTCAGCCACCAGGCTGAGGCACGGCGACCACCCAACGTGTTCACCACCCTTCACTCCCCCGACTGACCCAGATAGCTTCCTGTCTCCCCGCTATAACTTCTCCCCCACGTCACCCTGACTCCTCCCTCTCGGATCGTCATATCCGCCCCGCCCATTTACGCCCGCATTACACTACCCTCCCCCGTAGAGAAAATCCCAGCCGTCCTCGGCTGAAACAGAACAAAATAATGCGGGCGAAGGCATCACAATCAGGAGTCCCCCAGACACAACGGAGATTATAACAACAACAACACAAGCAACGAAAGGGGAGGTATCAGGAACTGGAACAGAACACCGGCCTGTCCTCCGCGCAACAACAACAAGAATAAGAATGGCACAATGAACAACAACGGCAACTGACACGCAAGAACGGCCAACGCGCACAACCCAGAATGTGATGTTTTAGTGCGTGTCCATGTTGCAGTTCCATCCGCTCGGCTCAAGTCCAACGTCAAAGAGCAAGTGGTAGAGCAGAATGACGAACGGCGCTCAATTGCTCCTTCAAGTCCTCATCCAGCTAGCACACCAGGTAACACCCAGTGCGACGGGAGCTGAAGAATCTGTGACGAGAAGGAGAATCCAATCCCCTGAGGCACAGCACAACAACGCACATCCGCATGTCGTACACGACAGCCACCCGGCCTCAGGGTAGTGGAGATGATGTAAATCCAGCCCGCTTAAAAAAAACTCCCCATAAATACCCAAAATAACGCAATGGATGCCCCATTATTTACATTTTAACAACAATATTATTTACACGTCAACAACAACAACAAAATTTTCTGCTCTTACCCACCAGCAGTCCTCCCTTGAGGACCAGCACAGACATCGCACGTACACAGCATGTACCCACGGTCACTCTCAGCAACCCAACAAAACGCCTAATCGCACACCCTCGCGTGGAGAGAGCCACGCTCCCCAGCGGTAATGTTTAACTCGCCCTAACCCCCACCGTGGTCGTCAACCCACAGCAACATCCACTGACCATACTCTCAGCTAGTGCAATTTCGGGGATGAGCAGCAACTCGGCCACGCTCCTCCCTTACTATCCCATCAGAGATGGACACACACCAGCCTCGTATAGTCCGATGCTTTATAGCCCAGGGAAGGTTCATCCCCCAGCAATGCCAGACCCCCTGTACTCCCCCCACGGGGCAATGTTCTCTTATAGAGACAATAACACCCTAACCCAGATCCCGTGAGCCCCCGGCACACCAGGTTCAGTCTGCCACCGCACAACTGAACCATGACTCCCCGAGCCATATGAGCACATGGCCCATTAGTTTAAGACATACCACGGAGGTTTCGCCTCCGGGCTGTCAGGTCAGCCATCAGCCATAGCCCGATGTGACCACAACTCGTGCATCACCCAATCAACAATGGCAGGCATAACAGATGGAATATTTGCCCCACCCCGGTTTTTCCCGCGCGCTCAAAATGGCGTCCCCCTTCGCCCAGCGCGTTCGCGCAATATCTCGCGCGCACTCAAAATGGCGGCCCTTTCCGCAAAGCGCATCGTCGCCATACCCCGCGTGCGCGCAAAATGGCGGCCCAACGTGCGAACACGTGGCCAGTTTTCTCCATTCGTGCACCCCAGCTTCCCTTAGCTGGGGGTCACAAGACGCATCTCCCGTCACATTATAACAACCCCACCAACGATAGACGCACAGCCCCAGCTTGCTGCGCACAGCTGTCATATCGTGGAATTTTTAACCAATATTTTACCAACCACATTAGTTACACAACCCAACTCGCCAAGCAACTCGTGGCTGCATGCGATCAACCGAATACGCGACGCCACTTGGCGCCAATTTACGGTCCCATTAGCATTAACCTTTGAGACACCCACAACGGCGTCATCACGCACCCTCAAAGCGCGCTCTCTCTCTCAAAAAGCGCAATTACCCATAATATACACGAAATCTCGTGTGCACAACACCAATACAACCGAATTTTAGGGTCCCCCTCTATAATATACACGCAATCTCGTGTGCACAACACCAATACAACCGAATTTTAGGGTCCCCCTCTATAATATACACGCAATCTCGTGTGCACAACAACCATACAACCAATTATTTGGGTCCCCCTCGAATTTGTTACCAATTTCCAACAGGTACGCACAATATAATAACAATCCCAATTCCAATAATCAACCACTGCATCGCACCCCATAACCATACAGAACGGTATAACAGCACATGCAATCAGCATATCGCGATCACACGCGCACATTTAAGCACAATAGCAAGCAGATCTGCAGGCAACCAACACACCATTAATCCTGTCGTAACTTTGCAGCAACAACACAATTATTCTCTCTCTTGCAACAATCGCATCGCACACAGCACCTCGCAGCACAATACACCAAAAAAATATATGTTATTTTTTTCCAATTAAGCCCATCGCACAAGGTAACCCACAAATAATACAGCGCAAGATACCCGACGCTCCCAAGTTACTAATTAACTTCACCATTAAGATAACAACTCCACGCAGCAGCGCACACACACAATTTGACACTCAGCAAATACAGCAGACTCTCCGTCCATTCTCAACACACGCACACACTTATATTGACACCAAGCAACAAGCAGATAGCGCGTTCATCGTTATTACACACATATACACACAGTCCGAACCGCGCTCCGCACAATCGAGTCATAAGAGAAAACCAAAATACCCCCCCGGCCCTCGAAAGATGAGTGAGGTGTGTGTTAAGGCCGGGTGCGTATCGTTATGACTCGCCCGGGGCTGCAGCAAGAAGAGGACGGCAGGGTGGCAACTTGAGACGCCTCGCAGAACTCGTTCGGCGACTTGACGGCTCCGTTGTCACGCACCCGAGCCAGGACGGGAAGCTCCCGCCCCAGCAGCTGCAGCATCGGCGTCTTCTCCTCGCAGCACCCCCTCGAAAAACAGCAGCTCACAGCAGGCTCTCACCCCGCGGCACCTCCAGATGGCAGCGCAAGGCTGCCTCTCCGCCGCGATGTTGAAGATGGCGGCGTCCTCCCGCCGCGGTGAAGACAAGATGGCGGCTTCCCGCCGTTTCTCCCCTGCCACGCCCAAGATGGCGTCTTCGTGCCACGTGGCAATGGCGCTGGCAGCGCAGGAAAGGCAGAGGCCTGCGGATCACCACCGGGCCTCCCCGACGTCGTCCTCGGCGTGGTGAACTCACACAGTTGCGCCAGCACGATTTTCAAGGTCCCCATCTGCATCACCATCTGTCTCCATCGTAAGTTGGCATCCTTCGGCACAGACAGGTCCACCGACGCGGCGACACCTTGCTCACCCGGACCCGTACTCGTTCCAGAACGGATCTCCTCTTCCATCGCAGGCAGGTCCACTGTCTGAGGAAGGTCGTCGTCGTCGGATGATGTAGCAGGAATATTTTTTTTTCTTCTTTCTCTCAGTTGTTTTGAGATGCCGTTTCACTTCTGACTCCAGTGTAATAAAAGGACTCAGACACTTCTTACTGACTCCGTGTCCTTTATTTGGGGTTCGCGGTCTCCTTCCCACACGGCACTCCTCCTGAGACTCTCTCCCTGGCAGCCCCACATCTGCCTTCGCTCCCGTAGCCTTCCACGCTCCTGCAGCTCCGCTGCAGGCTCTTGGTGCAGCCCTCCGGCTGCCCCCACAGCAGCTCCATCGCTGCTCCCTGTTCCTCCGTGCGTGGCGATCTCGCCACCTCCCAAGTTAGCCCTTCGTGGCCTCTATGGCTACCTCGCCATCTCCAACCTCAATCCTCCATTCTCTCTTCCACCCCGCTGGCTGGCACCGTCATGAGCCCCTCAGCCACCAGGCTGAGGCACGGCGACCACCCAACGTGTTCACCACCCTTCACTCCCCCGACTGACCCAGATAGCTTCCTGTCTCCCCGCTATAACTTCTCCCCCACGTCACCCTGACTCCTCCCTCTCGGATCGTCATATCCGCCCCGCCCATTTACGCCCGCATTACACAAGTATTGATGGATAAGGCGTTGTGTTAACATCAGGTGATAGTGTATATTCAAGTGTGTATTAAGCAAGTTTGAATGACAGAATGTGGATATCTGCATCTGAACATACATGTGTGAGTATGTATTTTTGTTTGGGTTTATGTGCACGTCCACGTTTGCGTGCCTGTGGGCATGAATGTCTGCTTGCATGTGCATGTCTGAATGTTCTTTTGCTTGTCTTTGCTTGATCAGAGGATAATTGGGGAGTTGAAGGACGTCAGCGGAGTGAAGCATCTCCAGGAAAAGAACCTTGGCAAAGAAAGATGCACCATGGAAGAGGAGCGCCTCTTTGAGGTGCAGCGCATTACCAGGGCGAAGTGCCGCACAGAGGAGAAGTACTTCCGAGATTATCTCCTCAAGAAGCGCCTCATTAAAGTGAAGTACTTCATTGATGAGAAGCATCATCGCGAGATGAAGTGTGCTGAGGAGAAGAATCTGGAGGAGGAGGAGGCCACCACCGCCACCACCGCCACCACCGCCACCACTGCCACAAAACCCGCCGCCACCACTGCCACTGCCACAACCGCCACCACCACCACCACCACCGCCACCACTGACACCGACGCCGTTGCCGCTACTGCCACAAAACCGGCCGCCACCTCTGCCATTGCCACTGCCACCACCGTCACGACCGCCAACACTGCCGCCACCGTCACCACCACCACCACCACCGCCGCCACCGCCACCACCACTGCCACCACTGCCACCACCTCCATCTCCGCCACCACGGCCACCACCGCCACCACCGCCGCCGCCATCACCACCATCGTCACGACCACCGCCACCACCGCCACCCCTGCCACCGCCATCACCACCACCACTGCCACCGCTGCCGCCGCCACTGCATTCACCGCCATCACCGCCACCACCGCCACCACGTCTACCGCCACCGCATCCACCTCTGACACACCTGTGCAGGGCCTGATTGCTCCAAGCTTTGGAGAAGAGTGCTTCCAAGCAGAGAAGATGGAGAAGAAGACAGAGGTGGAACAGGAAGAGGAGAAGGTGGAGGTGGTGGAGGACGAGGAGGTTGAGGAGCAACAAGAGGAGAGAATGGAGAAGACAGAGAATGGAGAGAAGATGGTGGTGGAGGATGAAGAGGAGGAGGTGGAGGAGGTGCAGGTGGTGGAGGTGGTGATGCAGGGAAAGAAGAGGAAGCGAGGGGGCCTTGCTCGCGTGGCGAGAGCGATCACTTCCCTCCTCCGCCGCGTGCTGCTTTGTGGTGGCATGTCCACCACACAGTAGGGGTGGTTGTTGTGGTCGTGGATCGCTGCCAACCATGACCACTATCCCCAGACTACCCACCCACCCCGTGATACATGCCACCCACCCACCCACACACCCCGTGATACACGTCACACACACACCACATGGTTCCCCGGAGAGACGGTGCCACTGGGACCACAGCTGTGGAAGGAATCTAAGCAGCAGATGCCAGGACTACAGTGGAGAACGACTGCTATCAAGACACCTCACACAACAAACACACACAGGACTAGCCAAAAAGCATAGCCGTCCCCATCCTGGGCCCCTTCCATGCTGGTTTTCATCCAGGCAGTCCTCATGGGGTGACCTTGCCATGGTTTTCAGGACATGGAAGGGGCAGCTGACCCAGGATGAGAGAGCTAGAGGGATCTGGTACAGACATTTGACGAAACCTACCACGTGGCAAGCCCCAGGGCCACTCCTGTAAAGAATAAGGCTCAATACCATTGTTGTTGCTGGTACTATGTAAACTTTGTGAAATAAACCCATGATGACACAACATAACGTTGAATTGCTTGCAAGTGCTGTCTGTGTTGGGTAAATGTCTTGGCTCGGATGTGAGGTGTCCCAGCTGTGTGTGTGGCAGTACAAGTGTAATGAGCGACTTCCACGAAACGTCACATAGAGAGTACTTTTTTATTTCTCACAGTGGGCACAATACAGGCCAACACTGGTTCTTCCTCTCACTGAATAGAACTCTCGGCAATAACACCTCTCCTGGCTGCACGCAGAGCCAATCACTCGGCGTGGTCCCCTCAGCCAGGACCCAGGACCCCACACGAGCCCCGAGCTCCGGGTCCGCTCCCCATTATATTCCCCCAGGTGTGGCTAAGCCCCGCCTCCAGCCACGCCCTCTCGTGAAACCTTCGAGCAGGTTCCTGGAGCATTTTGGCTACCCCCACCTGTTTGCTTTTCCCCAGATACGCCTCCTTCCCTGATTGGCTGTTACTACTGTGGCTGTACCCGTAAATGCCTTCCCAGGACAGCAGGTGTCACTTTGTCATGTCAGCAGGTGTAACCCTGTCATTACACAAGGACAAACATATGAGAGACGTTTTGGGGAATGGCCCATCTTCAGAGCAAATACAAATAGTGGTGGGAAAATATATTCAGGTGAATCGCCTCCTGCACAACACTGCCACTCTACTCCACTGCCCCAATGACCTCTGTCCCTCTGTCCCTTTGCCGGACTGCCCCCTCTGCTCCACTGTCCCACTGCTCCTCAGCTCCAATGCTGCCCTGCCCTTCTGCTCCACTGCACCTCTGCCCCCCTTCTGCCACAGCAGTTGAAACAAATAGTTGAGTTTCTTAAACCCCCTGCCTCTGTCCACCTAGCAGTAGAAATGTTTACGCCACAATCGAGCAGCAAGATGCGTGTGGTGGGTTAAAGTTTGGGTACTCCTTGCTCTTCTAAAACACCTGCCCAATGTGGAAGATTAGACCAAAATATCGTCTAAAGGGACTTTCTAGAACTCGGTCTTGTAGAAATTCTTCCTGCCACCAGAGGTATGAGAAAGCAATTGTGCCACCACTCAAAAATCGAAATTGTTTTGACAGAATATTCAAAGAATGCTGCTGCTCACGATACAGGCTGCTGCTGGATAACCAGGTTTTGAAACCTGGCACCCGCCAGTGATCAAAGCGGGTTCTCTAGTCTAGCAAGTTCAGGATCTCAGCCCAGTCGGCATTGACTGTGTAGTGGCAAAGCATTTGCTGCTGGCAGAAAATAGGATCTGTGGCGTACGGCAGTCTTGTCATCAGCAAGCCAGGATATGCACGCGCAGGATCTAGGGTAAAGGTCACAGAGGGGCCCACCAGAACCCGCTCGTAGGTTCTAGAAAGGGGGCGTGACCAGGGCGGAGCGAGTCCACGTGACGGTGTAAGAGGGGCCCCTGTGGGGCACCGTGGGGCTGTGTTTGGAATGTGAACCCCGTTGTGCTGCTGTAGTCCATCGTCGCCATTCTTCTCATCGTCATCTCCATCTCCACCATCTCGGAGCGCCGCTCGTCAGGCAGCCTCCCGCCTGTCCTGGCTGAGTAGCGTCGCCATATAATAGATGGTCGAAGTATTAAGTTTTAATTCCGTCGGTGCACGTCAATAAATAAGTGTCTCCAAGTCTTATCGTCTCCGAGTTAGTCACTACATTTGCACAAAATAGATCTGAAATTGCTGCTATCCTCAAAAACGCTAAGAAACCCATTAGCAACATCAGCAAGGACGAGCGTTTTGAACTCTCTAAATAAAAAAAACATAGATGACATTGTCATACTCTCAGCCGACAAGGGCAATGCCACTGTCATCGTGGATAAAACCACTTACAACAACAAAATTCAGGACCTTCTTAATGATGGCAGCTATACTAAAATCAACAGAGATCCCACCAACTGCCTAGCCACAAAAACCAACAATATCATCACTAAATCAACTTCTCTAATCGATCAGACCAAGCAGCGCTCTCTAAAACCTTCGGCTGCGAGACCACCCAGATTGTATGGCCTTCCAAAAATCCACAAAGTAGGTACCCCGCTCCGTCCTATTGTCTCCACCATTAGCTCACCCACCTACAAACTGGCCCGATTGCTGTCTGAGACCCTGCTTCCTTTCACGGGCAAGTCCACCTCAGCTGTACTTAACTCAGCTTACTTGGTTTCTCTAATCAAGGACATCTCAATGTCTTCAGATGATTTGCTTGTCAGCTTCGATGTAGTCTCCCTGTTAACCAAGGTACCTGTACCTGACACCATTGCAATCATTGAAAACTTGGTCCAACAGGGACTGAATCCTGATGTACCAACTTTGGTGAGGCACTGCCTTACCAACACGTACTTCACCTGGAATGGTACATTCTACAAACAAAATGAGGGTACCTCAATGGGTTCTCCCTTATCGCAAGTGGTAGCGAATGTTTTCATCGAGAAATTTGAGACAGATGCCATTCAAACATCCACCCTACGTCCCTCCTTATGGAAAATATATCTACAGTGAGGGAAAAAAGTATTTGATCCCCTGCTGATTTTGTACGTTTGCCCACTGACAAAGAAATGATCAGTCTATAATTTTAAAGGTAGGTTTATTTGAACAGTGAGAGACAGAATAACAACAACAAAATCCAGAAAAACGCATGTCAAAAATGTTATAAATTGATTTGCATTTTAATGAGGGAAATAAGTATTTGACCCCCTCTCAATCAGAAAGATTTCTGGCTCCCAGGTGTCTTTTATACAGGTAACGAGCTGAGATTAGGAGCACACTCTTAAAGGGAGTGCTCCTAATCTCGCCGTCTTTGGAGGAGGAAAAATGCTGCCTATGACCCCAAGAACACCATCCCCACCATCAAACATGGAGGTGGAAACATTATGCTTTGGGGGTGTTTTTCTGCTAAGGGGACAGGACAATTTCACCACATCAAAGGGACGATGGACGGGGCCATGTACCGTCAAATCTTGGGTGAGAACCTCCTTCCCTCAGCCAGGGCATTGAAAATGGATCGTGGATGGGTATTCCAGCATGACAATGACCCAAAACACACGGCCAAGGCAACAAAGGAGTGGCTCAAGGAGAAGCACATTAAGGTCCTGGAGTGGCCTAGCCAGTCTCCAGACCTTAATCCCATAGAAAATCTGTGGAGGGAGCTGAAGGTTCCAGTTGCCAAACGTCAGCCTCGAAACCTTAATGACTTGGAGAAGATCTGCAAAGAGGAGTGGGAGAAAAACCCTCCTGAGATGTGTGAAAACCTGGTGGCCAACTACGCCTTTTGGCGTCATCTGGTCCAACCCATGTGAGACTAGGCTCTAAGGAAAGCTGTCTCGGGTGTGGGCCAATCAACTTCAAGGACAGTGCACATTATCAGAGTTATGTCTTTTGTTAGTATTATGACTGCAGGTATTGTGGTCTATGCAAACATGACTCCTTGTAAAAAGGTGTCAGTTTTGTTGCAAAATAGAAGGGTAAAAAACCAATTATCATATTTTTACTGGCAAATGAGGTTCCCATATTGCAAACCCTAACCCTCTAAACACCTAACTCTTGAATCCAATCAACCCCTAACACTCTAAACCCCTAAACCATATAACCCTCGAAATCCCTAAACCCCTTATCCCTGAAATAACCCAAAACCTCTAAACCCGTAACTTTATAAATCACTAACCCTCTAAACCCCTAACCCTTTATGTGGAATGTGGTGGGGGGTGGGATCATGGGGTGGGTGGGTGCAGGGTATGTGTGGTGTGCGGTGGGTGGTGGGTATCACAGGGGGGTGAATGGGTGCAGGGTGTGTGTGGTGGGTATGGTGATAGTGGTCGTGGTCCACAACGATCCGTGACCACCACCACTACTGTGTGGTGGACCGGCCACCACAGCAGCACGCGTCGGAGGAGTGAACGGATAGTTCTCCCTATGCGGGCCAGACTCCCTCGCTTCCTCTTCTCCTCCTGCATCACCATCACCTGATCCTCTTTCCTTGTCATCTCCTTCTCCTCCACCATCTTCTCCACCAATGTCTCCTCCACCTGCACCACCATCTCCTGCACCACCATCTCCTCCTCCTGCTCCTTCGTCCATACCTCCTCTGTATCCCCCCTCATCTCCTCTTCTTCCTGCACCACCAGCTCCTCCACCAGGGTCTCCACTTCCTCCACAACAACCGTCAGCTTCCATTTAGAGGCCTGGGCGAGCGCGGAGGATGGGGGCAGCGCCGGCTCCGCTCTGTAAAGAGATGCGCACGACACCGTGATGGTGGGTTTAACAACGCACGTATATCTACGCGATCTAACCGAAACAACCCTGTATTATTAGTAATACTTCCGGTTTAATTGTGACTTGCCCCGGGCTCCACACCTCCCTATGGACTGCCTTGAACATTTGACAAGCAGATCGTGGCTTACCGTCGCTCAGCAGCTCCAAAACACTGTACACTGCCAGGAGTAGCAGTGGTGGTGGCGTTGCTGGTGGTGCTGGTGGCTGCGGTCCGGAGCCAGCTGTGACCCAGCACCTGTGCTGGCGTCATGCGACAATCTGGATCCCATTTGTTGAGAGACACACGGGGGTCACACGTGGCGCACATGGTGAGAGAGGCGTGGTGAGAGCATTGACGTTCCTTCCCTTCTTCCACGAGGTCCAGGAACGCACGGCAGCAGCGGTAGTCGTGGTATCAGCGGCAATCCTTCAATACGCAGTACTCTAAAAATGCCCTGAGCCTCGCACTGCCGAGTAGAATCTTTAATGAACCTCCAAAGAGGGCGATCTCAACACCGGTGGTACTGGTCATCGGCAGGTTCACTCAGCTCCACATCTTCCTGCTGATCGGAGGAGAGCGATCGTTGATCACCTTGGTGGGGGAAATCTTCATGGGGAGGGGGTGGGGGATGATTCTTACCGCAGGCAGGAGCTGATGAATTCAACAAACTCCGGGTCGTGGTTTTTGAGTGCCCCGTGAAGTGACAAGCTCCCTGGCACCCTTCTCTTGACTGGGTAGAACATCATGCCCACACGATCTGCAGGAGACATGCACAGCAGGAGAGACACACAGTCACCAACCACCACTTTGCCCACCTACCCACTTACCCACCCACCCACTCTCCCACACACCCATTTACCCACCCACTCACCCAAGGAATTGAAAATACAAAGAGGCCCCCCCCATGGCCACCCCCCCAAAAAAACTACAACAGCTCCAGGCTACACCCTAACACTGAATCCGGTCGGTTGCTCGCCCCACCCTTCAACTCACCAAAGTAGTGCATTCCGTCAGGAGCTGCATCCATCATACATCTTGGAGGCAACCCGAGGATCTGCACATGGTTGAGATAAAGGCAAAGGTCACCCGTGTAGCTGCAACAGACTGTAGGGGCAAGTGCTTTTAGTAGTGAGTATAAACAGCAGCAACAGCAACGGTAATGCGAGTTTGGAATCAAACTCGCATTACCGGGTTTGCAGCTGAGCACGCTAACCGCTGCACCACTGCTTCCCCCACACGTACAAGACACACACGTGTACACACAACATACGATGGCTGCCATTCGCCAGGTCACCAAGTACCCAATCGCCCCCCCCTCTCCTACCTCCCCCCCCCAGAGCCGACAACTTCAAGGAAGGAGGGGGGAATCACGAGTGGGTGAACGCACAGTTGGAAATACCTCCATGCAGCACGGGAGGTGTCATCGCGGCTGTCCGACTGCAATAATTCCCGGCCGGTCACCAACTCCGCCACCGTGCAGCCCAGTGCCCACATGTCCACTGCACAGGTCAATCTGTAGCCCAGCAATACCTCCGGAGATTGGAATGGCCGGGTCCCACCAACATGCAGAGCTGCACAACAATCACAACAACAACAAATGTATATGTATGTGTGTACTCACTATGTCATGAACAGCATCCTTGTCACACACTGTCACATGTACAGACACTAAGAGACTTGCACACACACTGGTACACAGTCACACCCACACGCAGAAACTCACACCCAGGTGAGGTTACGTTGACGTTTCACAAAAAAGCTGGTGCCAAAGTCCGTGACCCTGATGGTGCCGGTCACGGTGTCCTTGATTGGAACATTTTTCTAAAGGAAGAGAGGCAGAAGGAATTCACACTCGAAGGTTACGCCAATAGCATTCAGCCAGCAGTGGATCAATCACGTACCACAGTACATACTAAACAGGGGAACTCGGTGAGGCATAGCGCCGTCGTCAACCTTTAGTCAAGTGCAACATTCCCTGTTTTCTGACAGCTGCCACTGGGGGTGCCCCTTTCAAATGCGTCAAGGCGAGCGATGTTCGTCGAGGCTCATCACATGTAAAGCTCTCTAAAGCACCATCTCAGTAAAAGGGTGCGGCTCTATAGACAACTTATCCTAGTTGCTCACAGCTGCCCGTTAACGAGTTACGAACCAAAAACCACACTCGAGGGCACACGGATTTAGGAACGATTTGGAAAGTTTCCCATTTGTAATAAAGGACTCTCTCTCAGATGTCGATCTCCGTTGTCTTTTATTGGGTTCGTTGAATCTCGATACCACGGCGTCTCGCTCGGGCCCGCGTCCCGCTCGACGACCTGTCCACAGCCCTCGGCTGCTCCCGTTATACAGTCTCCCTGCTGCTCCGATATGCAGTCTCCCTGCTGCCCCGTCAGGCAATCCTTGCAGCCACACCGCTGCCCCGCTATCTAGCGTCACTGCTGCCCCTTCCACAGCTAGCCTCTCACTGCTCCCGTTAGCTCTCTTCGTCTGACACCGATGGCTGTCGGTGTCAACGTCTCCCACCGCGTGGCGACCGCGCCACACTCTCCGTCTTTCCCAGCGTGGCCTCCTCGTGTTTCACTCCGTCTCCACCCTCCCTTCCCCTTCCGTTTCTCTCCCTAAATCCTCTCCCCCACGTGACCCTAACTCCACCCACTCCCCACGTGACCCAGACTCCGCCCCCCCTCAATCCTTGCTCGCATTACACATTCACAGCATGGAAGCCGACAATGGGCACCTGTCAGTTCAAAAGCGTGTTTGGCACGTTTTGAAAATCATTCTTTTCGGCTCCGGTTTGTGTTTCCCAAAGTTTGTGGCAACGCTGTGATCTACATTGCTGGTTTTCTCTGTGGTGAGTCCCCCAATAGCGACACGACTCTACACGACAGTTTAATTCATACCGGATCATCACCAGAGGTAACGTGACCCTGTCTCCTTCCAGATAGACGGACAGAGCTAACACATCGACCCTGTGACCAACGTGGGCGGTTTTCTCTATGGTCCGAGTCCCCAATAATGACACAACTCCGGAACAAAGTCCCGCTGAATGCTGTGTCCACTCACTGGCTTGATGTCCGCATGGATGATGCTCCTGGCCTTGGTGTGGCAAAGGAACTTGAGTATGCCCCTGGTGTAAGTTTTCACCATCCCCATGTGCAATTGCCGGAGCCCTGCCTCCCGAAATCACATCATGGAGGCTCTCCCTGTGAAAGAGGCAGAAGCAACAATTACAACAACGACGCAGTGTCAGTGTCATACCCTGCAATACTGCGTGGATTATGATAACGACAATATTAATATTCTATTTGCACATTCACGACTAATACGAGTCATAGTTCCGTGTGGGTTTAGGTCATTGGTTTGCTGATAAACCGAATCAGCTAGCACATCTGACCACTTGCTTTCATTGGCTCTGTTTCCGGGTGGTGGAGTTATCTATTAGGAGATACAAACTCCACGCAGAAAGGCGTCCGTGCTGAGACTCAAACTCAGGGATTTTCACCGAGGGGCACAAGCGTCACCACTACGCTGCGGCCAACCTGCTGATCGAGTGGAGGTGTGGCTATATAAAAGTGGGCGGCGCTGATTGAGAAAAGAGGAGTGGCCTCTAGTGCACCTGGGGGCACATGACAGCTCCACAGTATCGCAATGCGATACTGTGGAAGAGATCGGGGCTTTGATCCTGACCCTGACGCATGTATATTCTGAGTTTGCATGTTCTCCCCCTGGTCACGTGGATTTTTCTGCGGGTCCTCTGGTTTTTCCCTCCACATTTAGAAACATGTGTTTAGAGTATTTGGCTGCCATATATTTCCACATCAGCCACTTTTTTGAGCTATCATTTGTAGCCAGGCCGCTTGTGAAAAATAACTAATCGGGCAGTGGGCTTTACCTGCTAAATAAAATAGTTTTTGTTTAGCTAATGACGTTAACCACGCTATGGGGAGTGGGGGGGCGGTGCGAACACATGGTACGTACTTCAACAGCTCCAGGACAATGCAGTGGTGTCCTCTGAAGTCAAAATGGTTCAGGACTTTGACGACGTTGTAGTCCGCATCACTGCCCTCGCCCTGAAGTTCCAGAGCCATCTTGATCTCCATTCTCTGAGATGTATCACGCTTGGAGCTGTGCAGAGAAAATCCACAAATGAATCATGACTTAGACTTGCTTAAGGAATGACCAGAAACAAATTATATTCAGAATTAAATAATTATACGTTCCCCAAGTGTAATGTCATTGTGAGTTCCAGTAGCGCGCTCATGGAAGGTTCCAGAAAGGATAGGGAAGAGGATAAAATAAGCAAGGGATAGAGGGGGGTTTGAGGTGCTGTCTTAACGTAGTGATTCCCTAATGTGTGAATTGAGCCGACTCCAAGCATGGCCCCAGCCACACTCAGGATTTCCAGGAGCTGAGCCAAGCCACGGCTGAGCCACTCGTGTATCTTTATCAGCAGCTGAGTGGCTCAAGCCTGAGCCCAATCACGGCTGAGCTGGAGCTGAGCCTGAGTTTTAGAGACTGAGCCATAGCTGATTCGTGACTGAATGTGGCTCTCACAGAGCAAGGCATTATAACGTGGAACATCATGGGACCTCCTTTGCCAATACCAAAATATGAGAATAGATTTTCCCCTTTTTCCTTGCAACAAAACAGGTGTTAAGATGTAAAAAAAAAACTGAAACCTTTACAAGGAATCATGTCTGAATTAACCACAATACTTGTGGTCAGTATGCAAACAAAAAACATACTCTGATAATATATGCATTAAATTTCGATTTAAAGCTTTCGTGACTGCAGGGATTCATCTTCTTGGTTCTTTCGGTAAAGTCACGTAGAAGGGAAGTAATAAAATAATAAAAATAAAACATAATAAAACAATTCTCACGACGTTTCGGCCACAACGCAAGCAGCCGTCCTCAGGTGAAAACCAGGTCCGTCGAGGCGACAGAGTCTGAATGAAACAGCACACGAGCTTGGAGCATATATGCGCCCAGCTTATATATATGCTCCAAGCTCGTGTGCTGTTTCATTCAGACTCTGTCGCCTCGACGGACCTGGTTTTCACCTGAGGACGGCTGCTTGCGTTGTGGCCGAAACGTCGTGAGAATTGTTTTATTATGTTTTATTTTTATTATTTCATTACTTCCCTTCTACGTGACTTTACCGAAAGAACCAAGAAGATGAATATATGCATTGTCTTTTAAACTGATTGGTCCACACCAGAGAGCTTTCTGTTGAGTCTAGTCTCAAAACGGTGTTAAACCAGAGGACGCCAAAAGGCGTACAGCACACAGACGAGCACATTCAGAGGAATGAGAGCTCGGGGTGAGCAGCGACATCATGGGACCTCCTTTGCCAGTATATTTTTGGTCCTGGCAAAGGAGGTCCCATGATGTAGCTACTATAATGCAGAACGCACATGTTATAACACAGAACGCACCCGTTATGACATGGGACAACCTCCTTAAAGCGTGGAACGTGCCTTTTATAGCGTGGAACGTGCCTTTTATAGCGTGGAAGGCTCCCGTTATAACGCGGACCGCACCCATTATAATCCGAAATGCATCTGTTCTAATGCAGGAAAGCCCCATTATAACGTGGAATGTGCCCGCTATGAAACTGCACGGCTGAGCGGTATGATACAGTAGGCGGAATGCGGATTGATAACGTGACGTGACAGCATACCCTCCATTATTGGTCTCTTCATATCACTGTGTGCGTGTATTATATCTTGCAAAACTTTATCGTTACATTATATATGGGGATATTATGTTTTCTTAATGTGCTTTCCCTTAACGCGGCACTTTTCAGGAATGCATCTACCAAGTGAAATGAATAATTAATGTAATGTAGGAGAGAACTGATCCAGAACAGGGGGAGAACATACAAACTCCACACAGGAGGGCACCCGAGTCAGGAGTCGAACTGGGGTATCTCTGTGAGGCACGCGTTGTCACCACCTCATCACACGGCCGCCCACAGCAAAGGACTGAACAACAACGTCGTCCTTGTGACAACACCGCTCTGAATTCTTACCTCAATGGTGATACCAAGATCTTCACGGCCACCAGGGTGTTCCTCATGTGGTCAAGGCACCGGATCACCTGGCCTTGACCTCCTTCCCCAATCTTCTTCAGCACCTCATAGCGGTAGTGGAGGTGCTCATGCTGGACCTGCACCAAATTACAATCATTTAGACGGACTATATTTTGAAAATCACAACATGTAAGAAGTGTGAGCCTTATTTTATGAAATAATTTTTTATTAAGCGTTTGGTTTTCTTAAATCTGTAATTGTGGAATGCTCTGATGTCTGCTGGCTGAGACACCCTTAAAAAAGCTCATTAGCTCAATGGGCTTAACTTGTGAAATAAACTTGATTGTGAAGTGTGTGGGAGAGTGCATGTGTGCTGTCTCTGGGTGGTTGGTACTTCAGGTGCAATTGTGGTGGTCAAGGTTGACACCAAGGTTGACACAGGTCACACAGGTCACACAAGCTAGGGGAGAGGTACGTACCGGTCTGGACCGGTCCGGATCGACAGGGACGAGAGGTGGTTGGAACCGCTCTGAGGGGAGGGGGCTGGCGAGAGCCAGGGCCCGAGACACCCCCGTCCCTCAGAGAGAGGGGATATAAGACGGCTCCCGGAGAGCGGAGGGGGCGATCTCACGAGAAGCTGAAGGAGGTGCGGCCGGAGATCCTGGACCCCCAAGCCTCGAGGATGCCGCCCCGCTGGAACTGAGTGGGCTGAGTAGCTGTAGGCTAGGGGAGGAGAGTAGCTGAGTAGCTGTAGGCTAGGGAAGAGAGTAACAGAGTAGCTGTAGGCTAAGGAAGGAGAGAAATGAGAATAGAGCCGGAGGCTGTACCTCCCTAGGTTGTGTGGTTGGACTGTTCCCCCAGTGAGTCCTGAGGACTAGTGTTATCGGAATAAAAGCGTGTGGCCTCTACGAAGTCTCGGTCTCATTCAAGAATACTACAACTGGTGTTAGAAGCGGCCAAAGAACCTCGCCGACATGGAGACAAGACAGAAAGCGCTCACCAGGGGCCAGGAGAAGGACGTCGAGGGAGACGCTGAGCCGGAGGCGGGAGCGCCATTTCCGGAGGACGGGTCTGCGGGGCCCTCCAGGAGTCCGCCGACGTCGGGATGGGCGATCCAGTCGGCCCATGCCCGGCTGGCCGATCTCCTCCATGCCGCTGCCTCCATCCTCGACGAGCTCACGCTGGGGGGAGCGGGAGCGCCGGGTGGAGTACCAGGCCGGAGGATGGGACGGGTTCCCGCCGAGAAACGCGCCATTCCCGCGCAAAACTTTGACGTAACCTCCGGAGGGGGAGACGTCACTTCCGCCGGGAATGCGGCCACCGGGGATGACGTCACTTCTGCCGGGGGGGTCACCGCTTCCGGGGGACATGACGTCACCCGCCCAGGAGGTCAGGGGGCAGAGGTGGCCCGCGTCACATCCGCCATCTGCGGCTTTACATCGGGAGAAGCAGAGTTTTCGGGTAGGTGCCCGCCAATTCGGTCTGATATTCTGCCGCCGGAAGATGCTTCATATACTGCACTTGGGACGCTGCTGTCTTCGAGGGGGGACTACATCCCGGCGCTGCAACAGCGCTTGCCTTCGCTTCAGGTTTTCACGGCTGCTTTTTCACGCCGTTTCGTGGCAAATGCCGAGACGGCTGGGTGGTCTGCCGACATCGCTCTCCGAGCCCTGCCTTCCGCCTTGGACGACGTGGCCTTGGCCACGTTCCTCCTTATTCCACGGAGGCAACGCTCCACTTTGCAGGAGGCCCTCGATCGGATGGCCTTAGTGTATGGACCTCCATCCGAAACAAGACATCGGCTCGCCAGTCGGAGGAGGGAGGCGGACGAGACACCTCTTGCCTATCAGAGTGCACTGATGGCGTTGGCTCAAGCAGCCTATCCTCGAATGGACGATGTGGGCCTGGACTCCATCGTGCTTGAGAAGTTGCTGCTGCTGGCTCAGGAACTGAGGATTGCCATCCACGTCAAAGACGAAGCTAACCTTTCCTCGCTGGGGGCGGCACATTACCTGCACACAGAGTTGCTCCTCCAGTGGGATGGGCAGGTGGCTGCGTGCGCCGCTGCAAGAGTTGACGAGGTCCCGGATACCCAGGCCTTCGCGTCGCAGCGGGCCGCCAGTTGGAGGGGGGCCGACCGGCCTCGCCAAGGGGAAACCCGGGGGAGACACGGATCCCCGCGGGCGTGGGCTCGCTTCACGTGCTACAACTGTGGCCAGCTGGGTCACCTGGCATCGGGTTGCCCAGCACCCCGGCGCCGGGCTCCGGGTCATCCACCATCGTCCGCCCGTCCGCCGGCCGCTCCACAAGAACCCCAGGCATATGGCGACACCTCACGCACACGGTCTCTGCCCGCATCTCATACACCGCATACACCGCATACACCGCGAATCGGCGCGCCACTAAATCGCGTTGCGTTGAAGGGTGGGGAGCGGAATGGGGCTGATGTTCGGGGGCCACTTCGCGCGGCTCAGTGGTCCGAGTTGGCCCACAGGGTCGTGGCCGCGGCGACGGGCTCGTCGGTTATTCTCGGGGATATTGAGGGAATTCAATTTAGATTGTTGGTCGATACGGGGGCTTCGGCTACTATAATTTCCGACCTCATATACAACGTGTTACCAAAGAGATGTCAGGCACTCACCCCGTTCTCCGTCCCTTGCTTTGCGGCAAATCGGGGTTCCCTCGGGATTATTGGCCAAATAACTGCACAAATTTGTATTGGCGACATTAAATTATCTGGTCCCGTTTTGGTTTCCGATGCCTTGGCCGTTCCCTGTTTGTTGGGTACGGATTTCTTGGGGAGGATGCCCATCAAAATTTTAATTGACAAAGGCTGCATCGAGCTTCCTTCGGGCCGCCGGATGGCGTTTCTGCCCTCACCAAACCGGCTGCGCACAGCTTGCACGACTGTTCCGGCTATGGCGTCTGAAACCGTGCGGATTCCGCCGGGTGCGCAGATGCTAATACCACTTCAGTTACGCAAACCACTGGAGGCAGACGCTACGTCGGGGGTTTTGTTGTCTCCTTCAAATACGACCGAGCGAGGGTTGGACCTGGTGGGTGCACAAACGCTTGTGCCTAGAGATGGACAGCCCTTCATTCAGGTGCTGAATGCGGGGTTGCGGACGAAGGTCGTGCACCGAGGGGCTGTCGTTGCACATGCGTCGCTGCCGCTGCACACTGACTCTGTCGCGGCTCATGTCGGTGAGGCGTCGGCGTTCGGGACGCAGGTGGGTGTCGATGAGGCATGGATGGATTCTCTCTGTTCAGGGGCTGAAAATCTTTCAGAGTCACAAAGATTAAAGCTGCGCATGTTGCTTCGTGATTTTCCCGATGTTTTTAGCAAACACAAATTCGATGTTGGGTGCACTAATCTATTGAAACACCACATTGATACGGGGGATTCCGCTCCCATTCAGCAAAATCCGTTCCGATTGAGTCCGGCAGAGAAGGAACATGTCCGGTTGGCAGTGAATGACATGCTTGCCGCAGACATTGTGGCTCCCTCCAACAGCCCATGGGGTGCGCCCATTGTGCTTGTTAAAAAACATGATGGCAGTTTGAGGTTTTGTGTGGATTTTCGAAAGCTTAACAAGGTTTCGCTGGCGGACGCGTATCCGCTCCCTCGCATGGACGAGTCGCTCGATGCCTTGGCGGGGGCACGGTATTTTTCAACCTTGGACCTTTTGTTGGGGTTTTGGCAACTGCCCTTGGATGACGCTTCCAAACCTAAGACCGCGTTCCGTACGCCACAGGGCCTTTATCAGTTCAACCGGTTGCCCATGGGATTGCACTCAGCTCCAGCGACGTTCCAGAGATTGATGGAACTGGTCCTCGCTGGCCTGCAGTGGGACTCTTGTCTTATATATCTGGACGACGTGATTATTTTCAGTCGTACGTTTGAGGAACATATGGACAGACTGCGGGCTGTATTTCTCAGAGTGCGATCAGCTAACCTTAAATTTAAGCCTCAGAAATGTTTCCTGTTGCGTGAATCGGTGCGGTACCTCGGCCACGTTGTCAGTTCTACGGGTATAGCCACCGATCCTGCTAAAACTGACTGTGTAAGAACGTGGCCCACGCCCACGTCTGTGGGGGAAGTCCGCAGCTTTATAGGCTTTGCGTCCTATTACCGCCGGTTTGTTGAGGGGTTTGCGACGATCGCCAAACCCCTTCATGTTCTGACGGCTAAGGGGGCTAAATTCCATTGGGGGGAAGAGGAAGACAGGGCGTTCAGGGCGCTTCGCGATGCCCTTGTCCGAGCTCCTCCCTTATGCTATCCCGATTTCACGTTGCCCTTCATCCTGGACACCGATGCCAGCAATACCGGCATCGGCGCGGTGCTTTCGCAGGTTGTCAACGGGGTCGAACGGGTCGTTGCCTACGGCAGTAGAGTCCTGTCTCTGGCAGAACAATGTTATTGCGTCACCCGCCGTGAACTGCTCGCTATTGTCGTGTTTGTTCAACAATATCGACCGTACCTGTACGGTAGGCATTTTACGATTCGTTCCGATCATGCCGCGCTACAGTATGCGTTGAAAATAGACCAGCCGTCCGGCCAGCTGTCACGTTGGCTTGAGGTCCTACAGGACGACACGTTCACGGTGGTGTACCGGAAGGGGACACAACATTTAAACGCGGATGGCTTGTCACGCCTTCCTCCGGGTGATGGGTGCGCGTGTTTTATGGGCTCGGGGAGATGCAAATCGGCCACGAGTACCGCTCCGGCTTCTCCCTTGGCAGCGGCAGCAGGGGTGGTCGATAGGGAACCTGTCGCCGAGGGGGACTCGCAGGTGTTGGTCGCTCGCGACTCGCTCCTCGATCTGCCTCTGGACGAATGGGGACGGTTCAAGATGGAAGACAATTCCCTCCTCAGGTTACGCCGTCGTGCGGAGAGAGGGGGAGATTGTCAGGAAAGGGTAGGTACTGTCAGGTTGCGGGAGGGTCTCCTCATGTCATGGGACGCCAGCTCGGGGCATTACAGAATCGTCGTACCCACCGCTCTGCGGGGCAGGGCCGTGTGGGCGGCGCACGAACGCATCCTGCATTTGGGTATTCACAAAACGCTCGCTACACTGCAATTGGATTTTTTTTGGCCGGGAATGGCGCGCGATGTCGCCGACCTTTTGAATAGTTGCACGCAGTGTGCGCGGCGGAAACACCCGGCTAGGGCGGCTTGCCCACCCCTTCAGTCCATTCAGGTGTCCCGGGTTAATGAGTTGGTGGCTCTTGACATTCTGGGTCCCTTCCCTGTCACCGCTCGGGGAAATAAGTACCTGCTGGTTGGGGTTGAATATTTCACCCGTTGGCCTATGGCCTGGCCCCTCCCCAACCAGTCGGCGGCAGCCATTGCGGAGGCGTTCCTCCAGGGCTACGTCCTGGATAAGGGCGCCCCGGAACGGCTGCTAACCGACCAGGGAAAGAACTTTTCGTCCAATCTTCTGCGGGAGGTTTGTGACCTTTTGTGCACACAGAAGGTCCGGACTTCCCCCTACCACCCGCAGACCGATGGTATGGTCGAACGTCTACACCGGACCATTACCTCTATGTTGTGTCATCAGGTAGACGACACACAGTTGGATTGGGACTTGAAGATTCCCGGAGTTCTGGCCGCATATAGGTTGGCGCCTAACGCGGCCACGGGCTATTCGCCCTTCTACTTAATGTACGGCAGGGATGTCGACCCCCCCATGGAGGTGCAATTGCGGGTCCAGTCTGCGGCTTCTCGCTCGAAACTGTCCGAACACGCTCAGTTCAATATTCGGAAGTTGGTTGAGGCGAGGGTGGCTGCGCAGGAAAATTCCAGGGCAAGGCAACGGGCCAATGAGCGTCTGTATGATCGCCGGGTTACGGTGTATAAATGGGCGGTAGGGGATAAGGCGTGGCTGCACTGCCCGCAGGTGCCGCTGTCAACGTCATCGAAATTGCTGCGGCCCTGGCGGGGGCCGGTCGACATTGTTCGGGTCGGACCAGTGTGTTAGGGTCGCGTGCGGACGGCGTTCTTGGTACGTGCACCCCTCGCGCCTGAAGCCCTATGTCGCACCACGCACTCACACACCTTCATCTCGCAGGGGCCGGCCGCGTGACGTGTCCGGCAGGTTGGGGGAGGGGCCTCGTGACCCCCTTGTTGTTCCAAAACCCCCTGCCACTCTTTCGGATGCTGCAGGTGAGTCCACCTAGGGTGGTCTCGCCAGAGGAGCGGGAAGCGAGCCGGCCGCCTGTCCAGCAGGAAGACGGCTCGCGGGCTTTGTCCCCGGGGCCTCGAAACGTGCCGGACGCCCGTCATCTGGCCCCTCCTGACCCTCCGCAAGGAACGCTGGCTTCTGGCGATGGACCCGCCACACGGACTCGTTCGAAGGGTCTCAGGTTCTCCTGAGACCTGTCGCAGATACACTGCCTCCTCGCGGGGCCTGGGTGTTCGAGTCACCTTGTTCGTTGGTGTGGTGTGTCCGCGGTGTTCTTGTGTACAGGGGGGTTGGGGTAAATTATCGGGGATAGTTGTGTTTGTTGTTGTTCTGTTGTTGTTATTGTTGTGTTGAGGCTCACGCATTGTTCTTGTCGTGTTCAGAATTTCTGGTTCGCGAGTTAGGGTTGGGATGTGGATAATGATGCAGCCGGGACGGCTGCGTGCTGTATAGGGGGGGGGTGATGTGGTGGTCAAGGTTGACACCAAGGTTGACACAGGTCACACAGGTCACACAAGCTAGGGGAGAGGTACGTACCGGTCTGGACCGGTCCGGACCGGCAGGGACGAGAGGTGGTTGAAACCGCTCTGAGGGGAGGGGGCTGGGAGAGCCGGGGCCCCGAGACACCCCCGCCCCTCAGGGAGAGGGGATATAAGACGGCTCCCGGAGAGCGGAGGGGTCGATCTCACGAGAAGCTGAAGGAGGTGCGGCCGGAGATCCTGGACCCCCAAGCCTCGAGGATGCCGCCCCGCTGGAACTGAGTGGGCTGAGTAGCTGTAGGCTAGGGGAGGAGAGTAGCTGAGTAGCTGTAGGCTAGGGGAGGAGAGTAGCTGAGTAGCTGTAGGCTAGGGGAGGAGAGTAGCTGAGTAGCTGTAGGCTAGGGGAGGAGAGTAGCTGAGTAGCTGTAGGCTAGGGAAGGAGAGTAATGAGAATTGAGCCGGAGGCTGTACCTCCCTAGGTTGTGTGGTTGGACTGTTCCCCCAGTGAGTCCGGAGGACTAGTGTTATTGGAATAAAAGCGTGTGGCCTCTACGAAGTCTCGGTCTCATTCAAGAATACTACACAGGGATTGAACCTGGCCCCCTTTCCCACTGAGCCACGTTGCCGGGGGGTTCATCGCTTACTGCTCGTTAACCGTTGGTTCTTCACGGGCGATCATATTTAAATATTTTGACTTGAAGAGGATTGGTCATTCGTTTGCCGCACACGACGATTGTGCGTGTATGCGCCATGTGCTGACGCATCGCGAGAATCGTCATTTGAGAATTAATTTACAAACTGTAACTCGATGTCGGGATGTTCAAATGTAGTAACTTCGTGTTCATTGTAAAAAAAATTTGTTTTATCATTTCCACCGCCCTCTGCGGGACATCGATTGCTCAAACCCAAAAGCGAGATAGACACAGACAAGGAGACAGAGAGAGAGACGGAGAAACAGAGAGAGAGTTGGAGACGGAGAGACATGGGGAAAGAGATGAGGAGAACTACAGAGAGACAGACAGAGAGACACAGAGAGACAGACACAGAGAGAGAGACAGACACAGAGAGACACAGAGAGAGAGACACAGAGAGACAGAGAGAGACATGCACACAGAGAGACAGAGAGAGACAGAGAGAGACACAGAGAGACACAGAGACACCGAGAGACAGAGAGATACATGGCCACACAGAAAGATAGAGAGAGACATGGGGAGAGAGACAGAGAGATACATGGCCACACAGAAAGATAGATAGAGGCATGGGGAAAGAGACAGGGAGATATCCACATAGAGACACAGAGTTAAAGAGCGACGATGTTAATGATGTTGATGATGGAGTTGACGCAAGGTAAATCAACACCCGTTCATAATAAAAATCATCCATCCACCACGACTGCTGCTGCTTGTTGCCAGCTCCTAGTGGTGCGATTCCGACCTTCTGCAGTCCGATCCAGAAATTGCCATTGGCCTGCGAGTGTGCCGATGCGAGTGGTTGGCGTTGACCACCCGGTCAGCCGATCCCTTGTGTAAGGCGTGTCTGACGAGGCACACGCTGGGATGGGAGGCACCACACTTTGTTCACTTGACAGCAACAGCTACGGCAAGGCTGTTCTACACTCCAACGACAGAGAGAGGGACGATGCTTCACGCCCGGAGCCTCAACACTCTCGGCTCCCACCGGCGTGACCGTGCACCAGGGTCGCAACCGGGTACCCGATACCCGTACCCTACCCGATACCCGTACCCTACCCGATACCCGTACCCTACCCGATACCCGTACCCTACCCGTACCCTACCCGATACCCGTACCCTACCCGATACCCGGCTACCCGTACCCAGCCGGGTACGGGTAGCCGGGTATCGGGTAGGGTATTTTTAGTGAGAATTGTACTTTATTATGTTTTATTTTTATTATTTTATTATTTCCCTTCTACGTGACTTTACTGAAAGAGCCAAGAAGATGAATCCCTGCAGTCACGAAAGCTTTAAATCGAAATAAAATAATATTATATTATTATATTATAGTATGATATTATTTAAATATATTATAACATGATTGTGTTATCATATTATATTATTTTATTATATAATTATTGTATAGTTGTATTTTTATTATTTTATTATTTCCCTTCTACGTGACTTTACTGAAAGAACTAAGAAGATGAATCCCTGCAGTCACGAAAGCTTTAAATCAAAATTTCTAATTTCGTTACTGCAGCTCCATGCTATTAACATTCCTTCCCTTTATTAATGCTAACCCTACTCCCTCCCTTTGATGCTGCTAATCCTGCATAATGCACGGGCATAATATGACTTTGAAACCCCCCGCCCACCTCCTACGCATTCCACAAGTAGTGACTAATCCCATATCTGCATTTCCCAAACATATGCTAAATTCCTCTTCATATGCAAATGATTTTGTCAAGGCGCTCTTCCCCCTCCAACCCAGCTTAAATATACGCTCCAAGCCTGGTGGTGTTTCATTCAGACGCTGTCTTTTCGACAGACCTGTTTTTCACCTGAGGACGGCTGCTTGCGTTGTGGCCGAAACGTCGTGAGAATTATTTAAATGTTTTATATTTATTATTTTATTATTTCCCTTCTACGTGACTTTACCGAAAGAATCAAGAAGAAGACTGTAAAGCAGTCTCATAAAACCTTCACGTGCAAACATCAAGGAAGTTTGAAGCAAGCGGTCATCTGGTTTGCAACGGTGTTTTTTTATTTTTCCTCTTTGGGGAGTAAGCATCGCTGAATACTTTCATGTCACTGCATTACAATTGCACGCAGGGTCTCTAACACACTATAGCTCGGAGCTAATGGGTTGAATTGAAATCGTTTTTTGTTGAAAATTAAAATGCTTGTTTTCTCATATGCAATGTTTAAATTATTAAGGAGATCGCACTTATCACTGAGAAACCAGGAGAGCAGTGGAGGAATTACGGGCACATGTTCTCGCTGGAAATTGCATCGGGGTCGGGATCGAACCCACAACCTCATGCGTACCAGGCGAGGTAGTCAACGTCTAGCCACCGTGACACAGATGGGCAAGTTGCGTGGAACTTGCTTTAGCGGTGCTCACAACAATTGGAAAAGCACCGGGCGGATAAAACGGTGGAATAACTAAACGTGGCGATGTTTACGGGAAAGGTGGTTCTGCAGAGAGGATGGAGATAGCGTTGCGATTGACGTATCTAGTTTACAAATCGCGCTTTACGCTCTTGACGCCCTAAAAACTTTGAAGCATGAAGAATTCTTACTTGAAATCGGCGTTCCCCCCCCCCTTTCAACTCATCAATAAATCAAATCAATGAAAGTGATGTCACCGTCTCATCTACCAGCGGCGGGCGTCGATAGACAATGCGACTGTTTGATTTCTTGAAACACGACACAACAATTTACGGAACAGTAAATATTTTTTTATTAGAAAACTAATTTGTCACCTCGAGCTGCTTAGCGGGGCGACGCCCCAACTCCCCCGTAGTGGGGACCAACCGCGACATGCAGGCAGCGGCGGTGGCCCCGAGGAGCTGGTTATAAAAAGAGCCTCAACTCGGCGCACAACTCAGACGCGTGGAGACGTGGGAACAGCAGCAGCAGCAGCAGCGGTAACAGCATCATCCAGCAGCAGCAGCGGAGAGAGCAGCTGACCAGGGACCGTGTAAGTCGTCGGCCCTGCCTCCACTACGGGCTGTGTGCTCCGTATAACGTCGATTCAAGAGCACGAAGAGATGATGTAATGCAGCGATACCCGCAATTGCCCCTACAGGCCGCCAGGTGTCACCCTGTCACTACACGAATTAAGAGATCAAAGAGGAGGCACGCGAACGACAAACAATCACGGGGAAGACGCAGATCGTCGGGGAAAAAATTAACCCGTAAAAACAAAGTTTTTCACTATAAATCCTTTATATGCGTGGCGGCTAGAGTCCTCTCGTCCTCTGGCTTGAGATGACTGCCACCTATGGGTCAGATGATTGCCTGGCACCATTAAGCAATTGGTAAATAAATAAAAATTCCTAAAAAGTGTAAAATCTTGGAAAAAAGTTTTCGCGAAAATAAATTGTCACGAACAACGAGTCTGTGTGCAAAATGTCAGCTCGATTGGATCACGGGAAGTGGGTTAAAAAAACGACCGAAAGATTTGCACGGTCGTAAGCGCGCAAGCAAGCGAGCGAGTGAACTTAATATAAAGGATTTAAAAAATCAAAAGTGTTAAAACCGACGGGGGAGCGAGCGTTGAACGCCGTGAGAAAAACCCCAACGAGACACGAGAGACAAACGTTGAGATCCCGAGCGGAGGAGGCCGTGCCAGCGAACACGACTAAGACGCAGTGGGAGGAGGTGGTGGAAGAATCGGCATTGTCGTCGGCGTTGAGAAGTCACCGCGGAGTGTGGAGGCCACCGCCACCGCGGACGAGAAACTGTGCGGGGGGAGAGGAGGCAGAGCGAGGTGACGGTTAAACACCCGTCACCGGGCAGAGGCCTCGTTGGGGCCGTGAGAAGTGCCAAAGTGATCTTCTTGGTTCTTTCGGTAAAGTCATCACGTAGAAGGGAAATAATAAAATAATAAAAATAAAATAATTCTCACGACGTTTCGGCCACAACGCAAGCAGCCATCCTCAGGTGGAGACCAGGTCTGTCGGGGAGACGGCTGCTTGCGTTGTGGCCGAAACGTCGTGATAATTATTTTATTATGATTTATTTATTATTATTTTATTACTTCCATTCTACGTGACTTTACCGAAAAAACCAAGAAGATGAATCCCTGCAGTCACGAAAGAAGCTTTAAATCTAAAGGCCAAAGTGGCCGTGACGTTTGTACCGCTCGCCTCTCGTTCTGTGTTTTTATTTCACCGGGAAAGGCCCCCGCCAGAGCTGCTGTTCGACGCTTTTTTCAGAAGTGTCCCGGCCACCGCAAACGACAGCTCGACAAAGCGGTTGTTGTCATCATCATCATCACGTCTCCCCAGTGCTAGCGATGTTCACTACACACCGCACCGGGTACTCATTTGAGGCCGAGCCGACCTAGGGGAGGCCCAGGACCGGTTCAGAAAATCGTCAGGAAGAGGGGCCTCCGGCACAAGCTTATTCAATACAATTTTCATTCGTGATTTTGTCGTGATTTATTGAAGGTGGAGGGGTTACCAGCCCCTCGTACCCATCCAGAGCCCCCATTAAGTGGCGGTGACGTCACCACGACGCTTGTGCCAGGCCATGTGCACCTTGAGGCCACGTGAAGTGTCGAGCGCCCGCTGGCAGGAGGTCACGGGGCAGACCCAGCAGGTGCCACGGGTCGACTAACTGAGATGACCGAGACGACTGGCTGATGCACCACCTTTGCCCCCTACTGTACCAACTTGCTGTGCTTTAGCCACCCGGTGCTCACACACACGCACACACAGACACACGCACACACAGACAAAGATAAAAGACAAAGATCCCCCGTATAGCCTTAACAGACTGTAGAGGCAAGTGCTGTTAGCGAGCACCTATGAAGGCCGGAACGGTACACGAGGGGGTGGGTGGCCAGCACCACGCCCGACCGCCTTTGTCTCCCTAGTGGCGATGTTTACACACCGCACCAGGTACTCATTTGAGGCTGAGTCGACCTAGGAGAGGCCCAGGACCGGTTCAGATAATCGTCACTGGTGTTGGCCGTGAGCGGGAATCGAACCCGGGTCGCTAGGTTCATAGCGCAGCGCGCTAACCGCTACATTACCGCTCTCCAACATACACACGCACACACACAGACACACGCACACATACAGACACACACACAGACACACGCACAGACACGCACACACGCACACACAGACACACGCACACACGCACACAGACACACACACACACAGACACACGCACACACACGCACACACAGACACACGCACACACAGACACACGCACACAGACACACACACACAGACACACACACAGACACACACACACACACGCACACAGACGCACCTGGCCGTGCTGGGCGGGGCGTCGGTGATGGTGGTGACGAGCTGGCTGAACGAGGGTCGACAGGAGCTCTCCGCGTGCCAGCAGCTCAGCATGAGGCGGCGGAGACACATGGGACATCCCATGGGACGTGGCAGTCGCCAGCCACCTTCCACTGCCTCCATCACCTGGGGGGCACACAGAGACCCATAGACTACTCATAGAGACCCATAGACTACTCACACAGAGACCCATAGACTACTCATAGAGACCCACAGACTCACACAGAGAGACCCACAGCCGCACACAGAGACCACACACACACACACACAGACCCACAGACTCACACAGAGACCCATAGACTACTCACACACAGAAACCCACAGACTCACCACACAGAGACCCACAGACACACACATAGAGACCCACAGACTCACCACTCAGAGACCCACAGACTACTCACACAGAGACCCATAGACTCACCACACAGAGACCCACAGACTCACACAGAGACCCACAGACTCACACAGAGACCCACAGACTCACAACACAGAGACCCACAGACTCACCACACAGAGACCCACAGACTCACAACACAGAGACCCACAGACTCACCACACAGAGACCCACAGACTCACACAGAGACCCACAGACACACCACACAGAGACCCACAGACTCACAACACAGACACACACACAGACTCACACTACAGGGCTGCTGGTGCTGAACTCACGTCCCGGTTGCTCATGTCCCAGTATGGCCGCTCGCCGTGTGTCATCACCTCCCACATGACGACGCCGTAGCTCCACACGTCGCTTGCCGACGTGAACCTGAGCTGGGAAATCGCCTCCGGGGCGGTCCAGCGGATGGGGATCTTCCCCCCCTGGGGAACATTCAAAATTTGATTTCGCCCTCGGCTTTCGCGGCCGATGTCGTCAGTACGCGATGAAGGGTTTAGTATTAGGTTTTACTGGTAGGAACGAAGTGAACCAGCCTACAATAGATAATATCGTCCGTCCGATGGTCGATTAGGTGTTGCAACATCGCCCCCTACTGCAAACACTTGGCAGGACCCTACAAAAACCTTTAGACTCAGTGAGGCTTTCCTGGCTAAACAAGTGTAACATTCCCTTATAATTCCCTGAGATAGCTTTTAATTAAAACATTTAAATTACAAATTAACTCACAGCGGCCTAATTCCCTGAGATAGCTTTTAATTAAAACATTTAAATTACAAATTAACTCACAGCGGCCTAAAGCCTACAAGCTCGGCCTAAAGCCTAGAACTAGGCCTCAAACTCTCCCTTCGTATCGTACCCCCGCGTGTGTGAAAGGGAGTTAATGTTTAACAATGTTACATTCCCTCATGTTTTGAAATAGAAACATTTACATTTAAAGCTTTTACATTAATAATTAAAACATTTTAATTAAAAATTAACTCACAGCGGCCTAAAGCCTACAGCTAGGCCTAAAGCCTAGAACTAGGCCTCAAACTCTCCCTTCATATCGTATTTATTCGTTCCTACCAGCCCACCCCGCAGGGACCTGTTTACCCTTTCAACTGGTACAAAACTGACACCTTTATACAAGGCATCATGTTTGCAATAACCACAACACAAGCAGTCAAAATGCAAACAAAAAGAAAGAACTCTGATAATGGTAATGATATGCACTGTCCTCGAAGCTGATTGGTCCACACCCGAGACAGCTTTTCTTAGAGCCTAGTCTCACGTGGTGTTGGACCAGATGACGCCAAAAGGCGCACAACTCAAAGACAGTGCACTATCAGAGTATTGAGAGCTGGGCGTAACCATTTACACTATGAGACATCTCCTATATCAGTGGCGAAATATAGTAGTAGGTTTTTACCCTTTAAACTGGTACAAAACTGACATCTTTCTCCCCCCACCTTTACCCGGGTGGTGTACACCGCGTCGGAGTGGTCGTCCGGCAGAAGCATCCGCGAGAGTCCGAAGTCGGACACCTTGCACGTGAGCTCGCCGCTCACGAGCACGTTGCGGGCGGCCAGGTCCCGGTGCACGTAGCCCACGCGGGACAGGTGCCGCATGCCGCACGCCACGTCCCGCAGCATCCCCACCAGCTGGGGCAACAGCAAGTGGCCCTTCTTCTTCTACGCCGTGGTCCAGGCCAGAGGGGGGGAGGGGGAGGAGGGAGAGGGGGGGGGCAAGAGAGGTGGAGAGGGAGGAGAGGGAAGAGGGAGGGTAGGAGAGGGGGGAGAGGGAGGAGAGGGAGGGGGAGAGGGGGGAGAGGGGGAGAGGGGGGAGAGGGAGGGGGAGAGGAGGGAGAGGGGGGAGTAGAGGGAGAGGGGGGAGAGGGGGGAGAGGGGGAAGAGGAGGGAGAGGGGGGAGAGGGGGGAGAGGGGAAGAGGGAGGAGGAGAGGGTAGGAGAGGGGGGAGGGAGAGGGGGGAGAAGGGGGAGAGGGGGGAGAAGGGGGAGAGGGGGGAGAGAGGAGGGAGAGGGAGGAGAGGGAGGAGGAGAGGGGGGAGAGGAGGGAGGGGAGGAGAGAGGGGGGAGAGGGAGGGGGGAGGGGAGGAGAAGAGAGGGGGGAGAAGGAAGGAAGAGGAGGGAGGGGGGGAGGAGGCGATGAGGAGGAGGCGCCTGGGTGACGTTGCTGCTTGTGCGGCCGTCTGGAACGCTCTTCCAGGAGCTGCGAGGTGCTTTTACGTCATCGTTATCGTCACCGTCGAGTTTGACAAACTAATTTGTTTAGAACTGCCGCTTGTTGTGTTTGGTTTGCCCCCCGCCCCAGCGCCAGTTGGCTACGTAAGGTGCAAAGGAAGTTTGATGCACACGCGTGCAGTCATCACCGCAAGCGGAGCCCCGGTTAGTAGGAACTACGGCACACAACAACAACAACACAACAACAACAACAACACAACAACACAACAACACAACACAACAACACAACAACAACACAACAACACAACAACAACAACAACGCCACCGTTTGCTCTTCATGTGTGGACAGTTACAGACACAACCGCTGAGTGTTGTGAGGCTGCAACGCACCGATGATCGCATCACTTGGCATTGCCACTTCTTACCCTGAGGAACACATCCAAGGAATGGTTTTCCATGAATTCGGTGATGATCATGACGGGTTTACCTTCGTCGAGAGGGCAAGAAAAGCAGACGTTAGCAATCCACGCAAAGCATTCACGACTAATACCGCAACATCATCACAGGGTCACATACGCACCTTGTATTGCTGCCAAGATGCATCGCTGTGTTTTCATAAACACGAACTTTCAGAGGTACGAACAAACCTGTTCGTACGTCCGGTTGCCCGTTGTGAACCGAGAGTTGTAAGTTCAACCACCACACGCAATAGATGATGGTGGTGGCATCTACATCTGCAGAGCGTGAAGAACCAGTGGCATCTACATCTGCAGAACGTGAAGAACCAGTGGCATCTACATCTACAGAACGTGAAGAACCAGTGGCATCTACATCTGCAGACCGTGAAGAACCAGTGGCATCTACATCTGCAGAACGTGAAGAACCAGTGGCATCTACATCTGCAGAACGTGAAGAACCAGTGGCATCTACATCTGCAGACCGTGAAGAACCAGTGGCATCTACATCTACAGAACGTGAAGAACCAGTGGCATCTACATCTGCAGAACGTGAAGAACCAGTGGCATCTACATCTATAGAACATGAAGAACCAGTGGCATCTACATCTGCAGAACGTGAAGAACCAGTGGCATCTACATCTACAGAACGTGAAGAACCAGTGGCATCTACATCTGCAGAACGTGAAGAACCAGTGGCATCTACATCTACAGAACGTGAAGAACCAGTGGCATCTACATCTACAGAATGTGAAGAAACAGGGACATCTACATCTGCAGAATGTGAAGAACCAGTGGCATCTACATCTGCAGAACGTGAAGAACCAGTGGCATCTGCATCTGCAGAACGTGAAAATCCAGTAGTGTAATGTGCAGTGTGTATAGTGTAGTGTATAGTGTAGTGTATAGTAGTGTAGTGTATAGTGTAGTGTATAGTGTAGTGTATAGTGTAGTGTATAGTAGTGTATAGTGTAGTGTATAGTAGTGTATAGTGTAGTGTAATGTGCAGTGTGTATAGTGTAGTGTATAGTGTAGTGTATAGTGTAGTGTATAATGTAGTGTATAGTGTAGTGTATAGTGTAGTGTATAGTAGTGTATAGTGTATAGTGTAGTATAGAGTAGTGTAGTGTATAGTGTAGTGTAATGTGCAGTGTGTATAGTGTAGTGTATAGTGTATAGTGTAGTATAGAGTAGTGTAGTGTATAGTGTAGTGTAATGTGCAGTGTGTATAGTGTAGTATACAAGTACACCACACCGGTGTGTTGGAGAGCAAATCCACAACATTTCCCATCCGAGTACGGTGACGTTTCACCGGTGATGACAACAACGGGCTTCACCAGCCGCACAGCCAGCGACGTAACAGACTCGCCGCCGGTGTGACTTTGTTTAAACTGCGTAGAAGGGACGTTCTCTGCAGCAGCTCACTCTTGGTGACGACGCCCTCCAGGCGGACGATGTTGCGATGGTCGAACTGGCCCATGACGCTCGCCTCGCACAGGAAGTCTTGCTGCTGCTGCTCGTTGGATCTGCCCTTCAGCGTCTTGACGGCCACGCTCACCGTCGCTGCCCCTCCGCTGCTGCCCTCACGCTTCAGGTATCCGATGCGCACCTTGCCAAACTCTCCTGCGGGCCAAGGGGTCGGTGGCAGTGGGTAGCACAAAGTAAAAAAAAAGTTAGAGCCCGCGTGTTTATGTGGATGCAGCCCCGACGCATTGTCGAGGCTGGTGGTGCAGCGACAGAGTCAACCACGCCCGGCCGTCTTTGTCTCTCCCCCCCCAGCGCTGATGGATCTGTACACACTGCACCAATCAGTGCTCACTTGTCAGGCTGGGTTGACCTCGGTTCAAGTTGCATGTATTAGGTGTGGCCCTGTGAGCCATTCGGCTCTTGAATCGGGTGCAACCGCAACAAACAAAGAACAAAAACGTGAACAAGAAAACATCTTAAAGTGACTAAGTGCAAACAGGTCCACACCCGAGACAGCTTTCCTTAGAGCCTAGTCTCACATGGGTGTGGACCAATCAACTTCAAGGACAGTGCTTACATTATCAGAGTTGTGTTTTTTGTTTGCATTATGGCTGCAGGTATTGTGGTCTATGCAAACATGACTCCTTGTAAAAAAGGTGTCAGTTTTGTTGCCAGATAGAAGGGTAAAACACAATTATCATATTTTTTACTGGCAAATGAGGTTCCAATGGTGTAAATGTGACGTTAATAGCTTCCAAAAGCCAAACAGTTTCTCCCGCTCGTCCGCCATTGTTGTCAACGTGCACCAGGCGGTCTCCAGAGCCCTGGAGGCACAAACATTTCTCGCAAATTCTCAGCGGCGGTGTCAACATTCTTTTGAAGTGTGAGTAAGTTTTAGTTGACGGTACAGACGTGTCTACCCCCCCCCCCCCCCCCCGTTCACCTGCTCCGATGACCTGTCCGAGTTTGATTCGCGAAGCATCGATTTCCTTGGCGAACTCGCGGAGAGCGTCACTGGGCAGGTCGTAGTCGTGTGGGTCGATGTACAGCCTGAAACCCGGCATCTTCACTGTGGGGGGCAACGGCGAGATTAACCGGGCACGGCGGTGTGAGAGTGTGTGTGTGTGAGGGGTGGTGTGTGAGGGGTGGTGTGTGTGTGTGAGTGTGTGAGGGGTGGTGTGTGTGTGTGTATGAGGGGTGGTGTGTGAGGGGTGGTGTGTGTGTGTGTGAGTGTATGTGTATGTATGTGTGTATGTATGTGTATGAGTGTGTTGAGTGTGTGTGTGTGTATGTGTAAGTGTGTATGTATGTGTAAGTGTGTATATATGTATGTGAGTGTGTGTATGCATGTATGTGTGTATGTATGTGTGTG
>NW_026891260.1:0-22500 GCF_015708825.2 Lethenteron reissneri | reverse complement strand
ATGGCATCTGTGCAGGACCGCCCTTTCCTGAAACCGCATTGGGGTTCCGCAAGCCTCTCCTCAGCGTGCCTAGCAAGGCGATGTTGAATAATCCTTGCCAGGACCTTTCCCGGCACACTGAGGAGTGAGATGCCCCTGTAGTTGTTACAGTCTGTGCGGTCCCCCTTCTTAAGGAGGGGGACCACCAGGGCATCCTTCCAATCCTGCGGTACCCGTCTAGCGGTCCAGACTGTTGTTATGATGTCATATAGGGCAGTCTGTGCACAAACGCCACCCTCCCTCAGCATTTCGCTTGGGAGATCATCTCTGCCCGGTGCCTTTCCTGGTCTCAGACTCCGGATCGCCTTAAGTACTTCCTCAACAGATGGCACCTCAGCCAGCCACTCACAGGGGGTGACCTCTTCTAATATTTGAGGCACGGCAGCGTCAGCAGGGTTATCCCCACTTTGTGCCATGATGTTTTCCTGGCTGAGAGATTTTCCCTCCCCCAGGACCTCACAGAAATGCTCAGCAAATCTGCAAACCTGTTCCTGGGGGTCGGAGATTGGATCACCGTTTTTTTCCCTAATGATGGTAATAGGTGTGGCGCTGCAGGTTACTTTTTTGATGGAATTAAATAGTGATTTGTGATCGCGGGCCACTGAGGCAGACTCCATCTCCTCAGCAAACCACGACCACCACCCATCCTTGCAGCGCCTTACGGCTCTCCGAACCTCCGAGCGAAGGCTGCGGTAAACCTCCTCATTCTCCGACGTGGGATGCTGTAGCCGATGAGAGTGGGCCTGTCGCTTTTTCTCAATTAACCTGAACACCTCCTCCGTCAGCCAGGGTTTCTGGGGAGGTCTGGACCGCGTACCCAAAGCAGCCATTGCAGCTGCATGAGTCACAGTCTTAAACCTCGCCCATTTACCCTCGACATCAGGTGGAGTGGGGGACGATGCCAACCCCAGCTGCAAGCGATGATGAAATTCTCGCTTGCAACTTACACACACACACATACACACACACACATACACACATACATACACACACACATACACACACACATACACACACATACATACACACATACACACACATACATACACATACATACACACACACATACACACTCACACACCACCCCTCATACATACACACACACACCACCTCTCATACACACACACCACCCCTCATACACATAGGAATCCCTGCAGTCACGAAAGCTTTAGATCAAAATGAAATAATATTATTATAATGTTATAGGCACGTTATATATTTCAAAAGGAGAATGTATTTTTAAAAAGTAGAAAAAAACATTTAAAAAAGAACAAAAAAATTATTTTACAAACGAGAATAAACATTTAAATATAAAAAAGAGAGAAAAAAACATTTAAAAAAGAACAAAAAATTTATTTTACAAAAGATAATAAACATTTAAAGATTAAAAAGAGAGAAAAAAACATTAAAAAAGAACAAAAAAATTATTTTACAAACGAGAATAAACATTTTAAGATTAAAAAGAGAGAGAAAACATTTAAAAAAGAACTAAAATATTATTTTACAAAAGATAATAAACATATAAAGATATAAAAAAGAGAGAAAAAACATTTAAAAAAAGAACAAAACATTTATTTTACAAAAGATAATAAACATTTAAAGATATAAAAAAGAGAGAAAAAACATTTAAAAAAGAACAAAAAAAATATTTTACAAAAGAGAATAAACATTTTAAGATTAAAAAGAGAGAGAAAACATTTAAAAAAGAACAAAAAAATTATTTTACAAAAGATAATAAACATATAAAGATATAAAAAAGAGAGAAAAAACATTCAAAAACGAACAAAAAATGTATTTTACGAAAGATAATAAACATATAAAGATATAAAAAAGAGAGAGAAAACATTTTAAAAAGAACCAAAAAAATATTTTAAAAAAGAAAATAAACATTTAAAGATATAAAAAGAGAGAGAAAACATTCAAAAAAGAACAAAAAAATAATTTTACAAACGAGAATAAACATTCAAAGATAAAAAACGAAAGAAAAAACATTAAAAAAGAACAAAAAAAAGCATTTTACAAACGAGAAAAAACATTTAAAGATAAAAAAACAGAGACAAAACAAGAAACATTCGCGTGAACGACAGAGAGGGGGGGGATCACTCACGCGCCACGGAGGTGCTGACGTTCACGGCGGCGAACAGCGACGGGCCTCCGCTGAGGCTGGACACTCCGTTGGTGGCGTGCACCTCCAGCGTGTAGGCGGCGTTCTCCTGCAGGCCGCTCACCTCCGCCCAGCAGCACGAGCCGTTGGGCAGCGGCGGCACCGGCGGAGGCCGGAACCTCACGGCCGCCCCGCATGGCGCCGGCTGCTGCTGCTGCTGCTCCTGCTGCTGCTGCTCCTGCCGGAGGCGGCGGTGGTGGCGGCGGCACTCGACGGAGTAGGCGAGGTCGGGGCGCCCGCCGGGAGCCGCCGGCGGGCGCCACCGGAGCATCAGCGAAGTGGGGGTGAGCGCCGTCCACGTGACGTCCGTGGGGGCAGACGGAGGCTCTGGGAGGGTGGGGGGGGGGGAGTTTATAGTGTAGTGATGTAGGTAGTGTATAGTGTAGTGTGTAGTGTAGTGTATAGTGTAGTGTATAGTGTAGTAGGTAGTGTGTAGTGTAGTGTATAGTGTAGTGTAGTAGGTAGTGTGTAGTGTAGTGTATAGTGTAGTGTAGTAGTGTAGTGTAGTGTGTAGTGTAGTGTGTAGTGTAGTGTAGTAGGTAGTGTATAGTGTAGTGTATTGTAGTGTATAGTGTAGTATTGTAGTGTATTGTAGTGTATGGTAGTGTATAGTGTAGTATGTAGTGTATAGTGTAGTACTGTAGTGTATAGTGTAGTACTGAGACCACCACGTACTTGCGCAGGCCACGGACTGGGCCTCGTCTCTGGGCCTGAAGTACCCGTCGTGGCAGGCGCAGGACGTGGCCCCGCCAGCGCTCCCCGCGCTGTGCGGCGGGCACGGGGAGCAGGAGCCGTCTCCCGCCGTCTCCTTGTACCAGCCCTGCTCACACGCTGCACGCACACAGAGCCACACGCAGCCCTGTAGCCTTCGCAGACTGTTGGTGCTGTCAGTAGCGAGAGATGGGGTGAGTGGGTGAGATGGGGTGGGTGAGAGGGTGGTTGGGTGAGTGGGTGGTTGGGTGAGTGAGAAAGTGGGTGAGTGGGTAGGTGAATAGGTATGTGGGTGGGTGGGTGGTTGGGTGAGTGAGTGAGTGAGAAAGTGAGTGGGTGGGTGAGTGGATGGTTGGGTGGGTCAGTGGGTGCGTGGGTGAGTGAGTGAGTGAGTGGGTGAGTGAGTGAGTGGGTGAGTCGGTGGGTGAGTGGGTGAGTGAGTGGTTGGGTGAGTGGGTGGGTGGGTGGGTGAGTGAGTGGGTGGGTGGGTGAGTGAGTGGTTGGGTGAGTGGGTGGGTTATGTGGGTGGGTGAGTGAGTGAGTAGGTGGGTGAGTGAGTGGATGGGTGAGTGAGTGGGTGGGTGGGTGAGTGGGTGGGTGGTTGGTTGGGTGAGTCAGTGGGTGAGTGGGTGAGTGAGTGGGTGAGTGAGTCGGTGGGTGAGTGAGTGAGTGAGTGAATGAGTGAGTGGGTGAGTGAGTGGATGGGTGAGTGAGTGAGTGAGTGGATGGGAGGGTGGTTGGGTCTTCCCAAATCTTTCTCGAGCGTAAGCAACCACAACAATAAATCTATTAAAACAACCCCAATGCGTCACCTCGGCAGGCATTCCCCGCCTGCTGGTACCCGGCATGGCAGACGCAGCTCCCGCTGAGGCTCGCCCACTCGCCGTCAGCGTCACAGAGCATCGCCGGGCCCGGCTCCCCCTGGGCCCGGAGCGAGTGGCCCACGCACGCCCCGGCCACCTCCGACAGCGCCCACCGCCCGTCGCCGGCGGCCGGCGCGTCGGGGAACACGGCGAGTCCGAGCGCCAGCGCCGGGCAGCGCCTGTGGAAGAGTCGCACGGACAGCAGCCGGGCGCAGGCCCCCGTGTCGCGGAACGCCAGGCGGAGGCCGCCCCGGGAGAGGGGCCCCACGTCGCACGACGCCGTGGTCTCCCCGACCTCCGACCTGTCCCAGCCGACCGAGTCGACCTTGGAGAAGAGCCGCCGCTCGTCGTCCGCGAAGACGCCGGCGGGGACGTCCCCGGCGTCGTCCGACTCCCGGTAGTAAACTTCCAGCGCGTCGCTGACGCAGCCGGTGCCGGCGGTGGTGGCGGTGGTGGCGGTGGTGGTGGAGGCCGGGAGGCCCCGGGGGCAGCGGCGACGGTAACGGAAGCGGACCTCGAGGAAGACGCGGAGAGCGTCGCCACGCGGGACCCAGTCGGTGCGCAGCCACTTGTCCTGGCGGGGCGCGGCGGGGCCGCACTGCGCCTGGTACAAGCACCGGGGGCCTTGGCCACTCGCGGGCTCCCACTGCCGTCGTGGTGAGGGGGGAGGGAGTGGGGGGGGTTGGGGGAGTGGGGGGGAGTGTGGGGGGGGGGAGTGTGGGGGGGGGGTGTGGGGGGTGTGCGGGAGTGTGGGGGGGAGTTGGGGAGGAGTGTTGGGGGGGAGTGTGGGGGGAGTGTGGGGGGGAGTGTGGGGGGGAGTGTTGGGGGGGAGTGTGGGGGGAGTGTGGGGGGGAGTGTGGGGGGGAGTGTGGGGGGTCAGTGTGGGGGGGAGTGTGGGGGGGAGTGTGGGGGGGCAGTGTGGGGGGGCAGTGTGGGGGGGTAGTGTGGGGGGGGGAGTGGGGGGGAGAGTGGGGGGAGTGGGGGGGGTGATATTTTTGTGAGTGGAATTGGAAGACGGTGAGTTTGAGGCGTGCTTATCATGAATCTGTATTTATTTAATCTTCACTTAAAGCTTTCGTGACTGCAGGAGTTGATATTATTGGGGTCTAAAGCATTATAACGTCAACCCTAACACTATAACAGCATTCCCGATATTATAAGAACATAAACGAACTGACAGACAATGCTTCTTCAAGTACCACAATGACCAGATTCACTGAGACCCTGAGTGTGCCTCCATTGTGTACTCTGTGTGACGGCTGACACCCCTTAACTTCCTGATCACGTGACCAAACTCAACACCATATCAGAAGTTGCTGTGTAAGCACGCCCCATATCCGCCGCGGGGCGGAACAATAAACACGGATTCTTTGGGGTCTTTCGGCAAAGTCACGTAGAACAAGTAAATGTACGAAAAAACTACAACGTTTTAATCGCGACGCAAGAAATCGCCATCAGGAGAAAAAAGATCGGGATAGCCGCTGAGGCAGGCTGTTTCAAAAGTTTCAAATGAGTGTAGCCCAAGGGTCAAGTGATAAATGTCCCTACAGAAGCGTTGTAGGAGAAAACATTTATTACAACATCTATTAAATGAAGTAGAACGTGTTGTCTATCTATATATATAAAATCGTTCATGTCTGTCTGTCTGTGTGTGTGTGTGTGGACTTTGGCCCATACGCACTTTCATTGGACGGCGGTTGCCCCTGGCAACGGCTAGCCACGCCTTCGCCGCTTTCATTGGACCTGGCAACGGCTAGCCACGCCTTCGCCAAGGGCTGCAGTTTCATTGGACGGCGGTTGCCCCTGCCAACGGCTAGCCACGCCTTCGCCACTTTCATAAGCTCCGTATTTAATTAAATAATAGCCATTACACAGTATTGTTGGAGCGCTAGGGGGGGGGGGAAGGAACGCCACCCGTACCCTGCCTCTTCCAAGCCGACAATTTTAGGCGAGGCCGCAGGCTTTGCACGCTACTAGGCCTCGACACCCACCACGCCACTCTGAGGTAAATTCATCAAAGTTTTTCCTACTCTTCACTACACCCCCACCACAATGTGTGCTATTAATATTACTTTTAAACCCAACGCGCCAACAATCGATTACTTTAATGTTCACTGTACAAATACTCATTAAGCTGGGTGAGCGTACTGCCAGTCTATCATGTACACTGTAGCCTGCTTATTAAGCTCGGTGAGCGTACTGCCACTCTATCATGTACACTCTAGCCTGCTTATGAAGCTGAGTGCGTGTACTGGCAGTCTATAATGTGGACTCTTGCCTGGTTATTATAATCAATTCTTTATATGTTCTTTGTACAAACAGTCATTAAGCTGCTTGAGCGACCCCAGTTCGATTCCAACTCACGCCCACCACCGCTGACGATTATTTGAAACGGACCTGGCCCTCCCCTAGGTCCACTCAGCCTCAAAAGCGTAACTGCTGTCGTGTGTGAACATCGTCACTGGGGAGACAAAGGCGGCGGGGCATCGTGGATCCAAGTCCCGGGCCAAGCCGGGTCATGTGTATGTGTGTTTGTGTTTATGTGTATGTCTGTGTGTCTCTATGTATGTGTGTATGTATGTGTATGTATGTGTTTGTGTGTATGTGTGTGTGTATGTATGTGGGTTTTTTTTTTATGTCTTTATGTGTATGTCTGCGTGTCTCTATGTATGTGTGTATGTACGTGTGTGCATGTGTTTGTGTGTATGTATGTGTGTGTCTATGTATGTGTGTGTCTACGTATGTGTGTATGTGTGTGTATGTATGTGTGTTATGTGTCTGTCTGTGTCTGCATGTATGTGTGTGTGTATTGTGTATGTGTTTGTGTGCATGTATGTGTGTGTTTGTGTGTATGTGTATGTCTGTGTGTATGTGTTTGTGTGTATGTCTGTGTATGTATGTGTGTGTATGTGTTTGTATGTGTTTGTGTGTTTACGCTCGCATTACACAAATGTGTTGCTGGTCTAAGGCGTTCCTCGCACAGCATTGCCGCTTTATTATTTCAGTCGTTTACTGCCTTACGCACCCTGAAAGTCGTGTGTGTCTGCAGCAAGCGCGTGTATGTGTACCTATGGACGCGCGCGCGTGTGTTGTGTAGGGGGAACGGTAGTGTAGTGCTTAGCGTGCTGTCTGTGTCTGTGTGTGTGTGTCTGCGTGTGTCTGTGTGTGTGTCTGTGTGTGTGCGTGTGTGGTGTGTGGGGAGCGGTAGTGTAGTGCTTAGCGTGCTGTCTGTGTGTCTGTGTGTGTGTGTGTCTGTCTGTGTCTGTCTGTGTGTGTCTGCGTGTGTCTGTGTGTGTGTCTGTGCGTGTGTGGTGTGTGAGGAGCGGTGGGTGTAGTGCTTAACGCTACGCTGCGCTACCAACCCGGCGAACCCAGTTCCATTCCCGCTCACGGCCACCACCGGTGACGATTATTTGAACCTCCCCTAGGTCCACTCAGCCTCAAACGAGTAACTGGTGTGGCGTATTAACATCGGCACTTGGGAGACAAAGGCGGCTGGGCGTGGTAGATCCAAGTCCCGGGCGAAGCCGGGTCATGTGTATGTGTTTATGTGTATGTCTGTGTGTCTGTATGCATGTGTGTATGTATGTGTGTGTATGTGTTTGTGTGTATGTCTGTGTGTGTATGTATGTCGGTTTTGCCGCCGTGGTGGATCCAAGTCCCGGGCGAAGCCGGCTCATGTGTATGTGTTTATGTGTATGTCTGTGTGTCTGTATGCATGTGTGTATGTATGTGTGTGTATGTGTTTGTGTGTATGTCTGTGTGTGTATGTATGTCGGTTTTGCCGCCGTGGTGGATCCAAGTCCCGGGCGAAGCCGGGTCATGTGTATGTGTGTATGTGTTTATGTGTATGTCTGTGTGTCTGTATGCATGTGTGTATGTATGTGTGTGCATGTGTTTGTGTGTATGTATGTGTGTGTGTATGTATGTGGGTTTTTTTGTATGTGTTTATGTGTATGTCTGCGTGCCTGTATGTATGTGTGTATGTACGTCTGTGGATGTGTTTGTGTGTATGTATGTGTGTGTCTATGTATGTGTGTGTATGTGTTTCTGTGTTTGTATGTGTGTGTATGTATGTGTGTTATGTGTCTGTCTGTGTGTCTGCATGTATGTGTGTGTGTATTGTGTATGTGTTTGTGTGTGTTTGTGTGTTTACGCTCGCATTACACAAATGTATAATGCGGGTCTAAGGCGTTCCTTACACAGCATTGCCGCTTTATTATTTCAGTCGTTTACTGCCGTATGCACCCTGAAAGTCGTGTGTGTCTGCAGCAAGCGCGTGTATGTGTACCTATGGACGCGCGCGCGTGTGTTGTGTAGGGGGAACGGTAGTGTAGTGCTTAGCGTGCTGCCTGTGTCTGTGTGTGTGTGTCTGTGTGTGTGTCTGTGTGTGTGTCTGTGTGTGTGCGTGTGTGGTGTGTGGGGAGCGGTAGTGTAGTGGTTAGCGTGCTGTCTGTGTGTGTGTTTCTGTCTGTGTGTGTCTGCGTGTGTCTGTGTGTGTGTCTGTGTGTGTGTCTGTGCGTGTGTGGTGTGTGAGGAGCGGTGGGTGTAGTGCTTAACGCTACGCTGCGCTACCAACCCGGCAAACCCAGTTCGATTCCCGCTCACGGCCACCACCGGTGACGATTATTTGAACCTCCCCTAGGTCGACTCTGCCTCAAACGAGTAACTTAACTACTGTAGCGTATTAACATCGCCACTGGGGAGACAAAGGCGGCCGGCCGTGGTAGATATAAGTCCCGGGCGAAGCCGGGTAGTACAGCTAGTATTTATTTAAAGTCGCGAATTTTAAATACGACGTCACATTTCTCAACCGCCCTCGTCACGCATCGTCACAAAAGTCTGACCCCGCCCTCCCCCAGGTGCGTGACGTCATTTATGGACACCCCCCCCCCCCCCTCGAACATCCACAGAAGTTTCGTGGCCTCTCGACTCCTCCTCACCCCGTCAGGAGGGAAGGCGACCCAGCCGAGGTCTCCCTGCGCCGTCTCCGTGTCGAGCATGTCCACTGGGGGGGAGAGACACGCACGCACAGAGACACGCACACACAGAGACACGCACACACAGAGACACGCACACACAGAGACACGCACACACAGAGACACGCACACACAGAGACACACACACAGAGACACGCACACACAGAGACACGCACGCACAGAGACACGCACACACAGAGACACGCACACACAGAGACACACACACACAGAGACACGCACACACAGAGACACGCACGCACAGAGACACGCACACACAGAGACACGCACACACAGAGACACTCACACACACAGAGACACGCACACACAGAGACACGCACACACAGAGACACGAAGTCTCAAGTTCAAGTTGCATTGATACTGGTAGGAGCCTCCTGGCTACACCAGCCCACATGGGATTATTGTGTCCGTCGTGCAGGGAGGGGCTGGGTGGGGAGGGAGGGGCTGGGTGGGGAGGGGAGGGTGTGGAGGGGCTGGATGGGGAGGGTGGGGAGGGGCAGGGTGGGGAGGGTGAGGAGGGGCAGGGTGGGGAGGGTGGGGAGGGGCTGGGTGGGGAGGGTGGGGAGGGGCAGGGTGGGCAGGGTGGGGAGGGGCTGGGTGGGGAGGGTGGGGAGGGGCTGGGTGGGGAGGGTGGGGAGGGGCAGGGTGGGGAGGGTGGGGAGGGGCTGGGTGGGGAGGGTGGGGAGGGGCTGGGTGGGGAGGGTGGGGAGGGTAGGGAGGGGCTGGGTGGGGAGGGGAGGGTGGGGAGGGGAGGGTGGGGCTGGGTGGGGAGGGTGGGGAGGGGCTGGGTGGGGAGGTTGGGGAGGGGAGGTTGGGGAGGGTGGGGTTGGGTGGGGAGGGTGGGGAGGGGCTGGGTGGGGGCTGGGTGGGGCTGGGTGGGGAGGGGCTGGTCACCCCGTGGTGCCCTTATAAAACTCAACGTTTAACCTACTGACACCGGCTTGTGCCCGCCCTCACAGTCGGGCATATTTGCGGAATACACCACGCCGCCGTTGACCCTGGCCACTGACCGAGCAACCCGACGTTCCTACCAGCTCCCTCCGCAGCAGGACAATGTGTTAAAGCGACAACGCGTAACAGAAACATCCTGGAATCAACAGCAAATATTCAATTTTTGTTATTAAAATGCTGCGTGCAAAAATCCCCACCACCACCGTGACCACGCGTGTCACAAACTGTAGGGGCAGGTGCTGTTAGTGAGTAGTAGCACCTACGAAGGCCGGCACCGTGGCACACGAGAGGGGGTGGGTGGCCAGCACCACGCCCGACCGCCTTTGTCTCCCCCAGTGGCGATGTTTACACACCGCACCAGGTACTCATTTGAGGCTGAGTCGACCTTGGGGGGGCGCAGGACCGGTTCAGATAATCGTCACTGGTGTTGGCCGTGAGCATGATTCGAACCCGTGTCGCTGGGTTCGCAGCTCAGCGTGCTAAATGCTGCACCACCACTCCCCACACAGACACACACAGACAGACACACACAGACACACACACAGACACACAGACAGACACACACAGACACACACACAGATACACACACACACAAACACACACACAGACACACACAGACACGCACAGACAGACACACACAGACACACACAGACCCACACAGACACACAGACAGACACACACACACACAGACACACACACACAGACACACACGCGGACACAGACACACACACACAGACACACACACACAGACACACAAACACAGACACACACACAGACACACAAACACAGACACACACACAGACACACACAGAGACACACACACAGACACACACACAGACACACACACAGACACACACACAGACACACACCCACACAGACAGAGACACACACCCACACAGACAGAGACACATACACCCACACACCCACACACACAACCACACACACACCCACACAGACAGAGACACACACCCACACACACACAGAGACAAAGATCCCCCGTATAGCCTGAACAGACTGTAGGGGCAAGTGCTGTTAGCGAGCACCTGTAAAGGCTGGAACGGTACACGAGGGGGTGGGTGGCCAGCACCACACCCGGCCGCCTTTGTCTCCCCAGTGGCGATGTTTACACACCGCACCAGGTACTCATTTGAGGCTGAGTCGACCTAGGGGAGGCCCAGGACCGATTCAGATAATCGTCACTGGTGTTGGCCGTGAGCGGGATTCGAACTCGGGTCCCCACACAGACACACACACAGACACACACACACACACACAGACACACACAGACACACACAGACACCCACGGACACACACACGGATACACACACGCGGACACACACACAGACACACACACAAACACACAGACACACAAACAAACACACACACAGACACACACACTCACAGACACACACACAGGCACACTCACAGACACACACAGACAAAGACCCCCCGTATAGCCTTAACAGACTGTAGGGGCAAGTGCTGTTAGCGAGCACCTATGAAGGCCGGAACGGTACACGAGGGGGTGGGTGGCCAGCACCACCGCACCAGGTACACACACAGACACACACACCCAACCACACACAGACACACACACAGACACACACACACACAGACACACACACAGACACACACACCCACCCACACACACCCACCCACACACAGACACACACACACAGACACACACTTTACGAATCTCCACACACCTGTGCGAGTGATGAGTCACAGTGTAAACGCACGTCCACGTCACGTGCTCTCGCAATTCACTCACTCGCCTGAGTCACGTGCTTGCTGTCAAGGCATCAGCCAATTAATTAGGCCAATTAGTGACGCAATCCCACTGATTGATTAATCGCAGGCGGGCAGGCTGAACGAGGAGTGAGTCTCACCGGTTGGGAACGTGAATTGTCCACTTCTCTCTCGACTCGCGTGTGGAGCGGTGGCTCCCGGCGCTGTGTGCAGGGGGTTTAATGATCGCTCACTGGACTTGAGGTGGAGGTGGTGGTGGTCGTGGTGGTGGTCGTGGTGGTGGTGGTGGTCGTGGTGGTGGTCGTGGTGGTTGTGGTGGTGATGGTGGAGGTCGTGGTGGTGGTCGTGGTGGTTGTGGTGGTGATGGTGGTGATGTTGTAAGGAGTTGGAGCCGCAAGTGACGGTCTGTCATCTCAAGTTTATTTGCGAGCTACAAATATCCGAGTTGGGGGGGTGTGTGTGCATGCGTAGCACAATCCACACTCTGTGCGTTCTCCAGATTCATAGACTCACTTCCTGGAGATTGTGATCATTCTTAATTTCAACAACAACAATAACAACACTGCTGTTAAGTAGTAGAGATGATACTGCAGCTCTTGGGTTACGCTGTACATTTCGTGTCAATGCCGAGCCGTTAGGAACGATTTCATCATGAAAGTGTTCGCCCAGAGTCGTTAAGTAATGTTTGTGTTGACTATAATATTCATGACTCAAAGCTTTCGTGACTGCAGGAATTCATCGATTTTCCCTGCCTTAGCAGCTCTCCCGCTACATGATATTGTTATTATTTTTATATATTTTTTTCATCTACGTGGCTTTACTGAAAGACCCAAAGAATATCATAATCGTCGTTGTCAATCATCATCATCAGCTGCGATAGCATTCAGTGGCATCATCAGTTGAATCATCATCAGCAGCAGCAGCATCATCAGTTGAATCATCATCAGCAGCATCATCAGTTGAATCTTCAGCAGCAGCATCATCAGTTAAATCAGCAGCATCATAATCATCAGTTGAATCATCATCATCAGCAGAAGCATCATCAGTTGAATCAGCAGCATCATCAGTTAAATCAGCAGCATCATAATCATCAGTTAAATCCGCATCATCATCAGCAGCATCATCATCAGCAGCATCATCATCATCAGCAGCAGCAGCATCATCATCAGCAGCATCATCAGTTGAATCATCAGCAGCAGCAGCATCATCAGTTGAATCATCAGCAGCAGCAGCATCATCAGTTGAATCATCATCAGCAGCAGCATCATCATCAGTTGAATCATCATCAGCAGCATCAGCAGCATCATCACATCCCTTGTCGCCTTCTGACAGCATCATCGGCAACAGCGGCACCATCACGGTCGCCATGCAGCAGCAGCAGCAGTGCGCTGACAGCGCAAGTGTTCCCAGTGCGACCTGCGGCGTCTCGTCGCCCGGGCTCGTCTCCCGGTCGCAGGGCTACCTGCGCGTACCTCCAGGTGTGTCTGCAGGAGTGCCTGTGTATCAGCCAGGCGTGGGTGAACGCCAGCCAGGTGATCATCAGAAGGTCCACGGTTGTCGGGGGTTCGCAACGGGCGTGCGGCCCGTGTCGATGCCGGCGGCGTGGGCAGCCGAGCGGCAGGGGCGCCACCTGAAGCTGGAGCGCCTCTCGCCGGGTTTGCCGGGGGGGCGGACGGGCCTCGTGCCGGCGAGCGAGACTCGTGCGGCCGCGAGGAGCGGAGGCGACGACGATGTCGTTCGGTGGTCGATAGGCGCTGAACGTTGCTGGGGCGATGCACGTCTGGAGGTGACGCGTTCGTGCGCGTTGCGGGTGAGCGGCGCGGGTGCGTCTCGTGCGGGTGTCGGCTCGCAAGGTGCTGTGGAGGCGCGGACAGGTGTGAGGAGTGGGACAGGTGTGTGTGCAAGTGTGGGTAGTTCAGGTGTGAGGAGTGGGACAGGTGTGTGTGCAAGTGTGGGTAGTTCAGGTGTGAGGAGTGGGACAGGTGTGTGTGCAAGTGTGGGTAGTTCAGGTGTGAGGAGCGGGACAGGTGTGTGTGCAAGTGTGGGTAGTTCAGGTGCGAGGAGTGGGACAGGTGTGTGTGCAAGTGTCGGTAGCTCAGGTGTGAGGAGTGGGACAGGTGTGTGTGCAAGTGTGGGTAGCTCAGGTGTGACGAGTGGGACAGGTGTGTGTGCAAGTGTCGGTAGCTCAGGTGTGAGGAGTGGGACAGGTGTGCTGAATGTAGGGCTGGTTCCACGTGCTGGTGGTGATGGCAGTGGTGGTGTTGGTATTGGTAGTGGTGGTTGTGGCATTGGTGGTGATGGTAATGGTGGTGTTGACGGTGGTCATGGCAGTGGTGGTATTGATTACAGTGGCAGTGGTAGTTGTGACATTGGTGGTGATGGTAGTGGTGGTGTTGATGATGGTGGTAGTGGTGGTTGTGATATTGGTGGTGATGGTAGTGGTGGTATTGACGGTGGTGATGGCAGTGGTGGTGTTGATGATGGTGGTAGTGGTGGTTGTGGCATTGGTGGTGATGGTAGTGGTGGTGTTGATGATGGTGGTAGTGGTGGTTGTGATATTGGTGGTGATGGTAGTGGTGGTATTGACGGTGGTGATGGCAGTGGTGGTTGTGGCATTGGTGGTGATGGTAGTGGTGGTATTGATGATGGTGGTAGTGGTGGTGTTGGTAGTGGTGTTGACGGTGGTGGTGGTAGTGGTGGTTGTAATATTGATGGTGGTCATGGTAGTGGTGGTATTGACGGTGGTGGTGTTGATGGTGGTGTTGATGGTGGTGGTAGCGGTGGTTGTAATATTGATGGTGGTTATGGTAGTAGTGGTGTTGATGGTGGTGGTGGTGTTGATGGTGGTGGTGGTGTTGATGGTGGCGGTGGTTGTAATATTGATGGTGATGATGGTAGTAGTGGTGTTGACGGTGACGGTGGTGGCGGTGGTACCAGTGGGGTGTTCCTGTGGCACGGCGTGAGAGCCCTGGGCGCTGCTGCTGCGAGCCCGGCAGGCACCGGGCGCGACCCGCCGCAACACGCGGCCGCGGTGACCTGCCGCTTGCCGGCGCCGTGCGACGCCTCGGCCGTGCCACCCCACAGCGCGCACAGGTAACGGAGCTCCTTACCCCCCCCCCCCCCCCCCGTGTCGCGAACGTCAACACGATTCTCTCCGCATGGCCCCTGGGGGTGAGCGGCAGAGGTCGCAACCGGGTACCCGATACCCGTACCCTACCCGATACCCGGCTACCCGTACCCGGCTGGGTACGGGTACCGGTACCCGTACCCGGCCAGGTATGGGTAGCCGTTTGCGACCCTGGTGCGGCCGGGTACGGGTACGGGTAGACCGTGAGTCACTGGTGAGTCACCGTTTGTCACTCATTTTGATTAGGGTACGGGTAGGGAACGGGTACCCGTACCCGGTCGGGTATGGGTACGGGTAGCCGTTTGCGCCACTGGTGCGGCCGGGTATGGGTACGGGTAGGCCGTGAGTCACTGGTGAGTCACCGTTTGTCACTCATTTCGGGTACGGCCGAGTACGGGTACTCATTTGCAACCCTGGTGCGGCCGGGTACGGGTAAGGAATCAAAACCCGTTTGCGACCTCTGGCGAGCGGTCCTCCATCCAGAAGTAGCGGTCCACACACAGGTGGCTCAACGCAAGGGAGCTCTGCTGATGGCACCACGGCAGTGGAGACTGGCCTAGAGGTGGTGACAACCAACGCCCATGGAATGACGCACTCGCCAGAAGGCCGTGGTGCTGATGGGACGTGTCAAAGAACAACCGTTATAGTTTTATTTGGAGGGACAAATATGGGGAGGCTGATTGCCAGCTCGGCTCTTTTGCTACTTATTTCCACAACGAGGTGTTTTTTTGTGGTTTGCGTCATAAAGACTCGGTGGTTTCACACGATGCACGGAAGCGTGGCAGGAGCACTCAGCCTTTGCGCATTCCGCAAAAAAACTACGGGGACTCTTCGACTCACGAGCATTTGACTTACGAAGTTTCAGAGATACGAACAAACCTGTCCGTGTGTCCAGTTGCCCGTTTGTGGGGTGGAGTTGAAAGGGGTCGCCCCCCGCCAGAGGAACGTGGAATTCCCACCATCGGGCTCAGGGCTGTAAAACCGGACACGAGCACCGCCGCTCACCCGAGCAGCGAATCGCTTCTACCTCGACTTGATCCGTGAAAACAAACTCGCGTGACGTGACCCTGCGAACGCGTCCGACGCGCCGAGACGCGACGGGGCGGGTCGCGTGCGCTGGGCTAAGGCGCCGGGGGGGTAACCGACACCTCTTCCCGACTCTATGGGAACCTCATTTGCCAGTAAAAATATGATAATTGGTTTTTTACCCTTCTATCTGGCAACAAAACTGACGCCTTTTGGCGTCATCTGGTCCAACCCATGTGAGACTAGGCTCTAAGGAAAGCTGTCTCGGGTGAGGACCAATCAACTTCAAGGACAGTGCACATTATCAGAGTTATGTTCTTTTGTTTGTATTATGACTGCAGGTATTGTGGTCCATGCAAACATAACTCCTTGTAAAAAGGTGTCAGTTTTGTTGCCAGATAGAAGGGTAAAAAACCAATTATCACCTCTTCCCGAGTCGTGGAAGAGTAGGCCAAAAGATATACCCTCCATCAAGGGGGGGGGGGGGCGGTCGCTCTTGCCGTGCGCGTGTCCTTCCGCAGCGCCGAGGGCCGGGCCAGCCGGGCGGCGCGGTGCGATTGTTCCGCACGGCGGCGCCGGAGATCTTCTCTGACGTGCAGCGCAGCGAGACGCACGACGGCTCCCCGCCACGCCGCACCCCCCATCGTCCTCCTGCAGCAGCAGCTCCACCACCACCAGCAGGTCCACCAGCAGCAGGTCCACCACCAGCAGCTCCACCACCAGCAGCTCCACCACCAGCAGCAGCAGCTCCACCACCAGCAGCAGCAGCAGCTCCACCACCAGCAGCTCCACCACCAGCAACACCACCACCAGCAGCACCACCAGCAGCTCCACCATAAGCAGCTCCACCACCAGCAGCTCCACCACCAGCAGCTCCACCACCAGCAGCACCACCACCAGCAGCAGCAGCTCCACCACCACCAGCACCAGCAGCAACAACAACAGCAGCTCCACCACCAGCAGCTCCACCACCAGCAGCTCCACCACCAGCACCACCAGCAGCTCCACCACCAGCAGCTCCACCACCAGCAGCAACTCCACCAACAGCAACTCCACCAACACCACCAGCAGCTCCACCAGCAGCAGCAGCAGCACCACCAGCAGCAACAGCAGCTCCACCACCAGCAGCTCCACCAACAGCAGCAGCAACAGCAGCAGCAGCAGGAGCAGCAGCAGGAGCAGCAGCTGCAGCAGCAGCAGCAACAGCAGCAGCAGCAGCTGCAGCAGCACCAGCAGCAGCAGCAGCAACAACACCACCAGCAGCAGCAGCAGCAACAGCAGCAGCAACAGCAGCAGCAGCAGCAACAGCAGCAGCAGCAGCAGCCGATGCTGCCAGCGTGGTCGTCCTGCATGGTTCTCAAGGGGTCTCAGATTCCAGCTGGGCTCTGCAGGACTCTGGCGGGTTCCTCCACCACCTCCACCACCTCCACCACCTCCTCCACCACCTCCTCTACCTCCACCACCTCCACCACCTCCACCACCTCCTCCACCACCTCCTCCACCTCCACCACCGTCTCCACCACCTCCTCCTCCACCACCTCCTCCACCTCCACCTCCTCGTCGCACTACTGCCGCTGGTGCTCACCGGCCTCCCCGAGGACGGCTGCTGCTAAGAGGAGCAAAGCGATCTTGCGCGAGAGACGCCAGGGTGAGAGGCCACGATCCCCTAGGTTGACTCAGACTAAAATCAAACTTGGGGGGGGGGGGGTGACATGGTTCAGCGGTGGCACGTTCGAGATTCGGTTCGGATCTCGCAGGCCACCCCGGCCATTACTGCGGTCATTGTGGTTGCGGGCACGGCATGGCCCAAATCAGCGACATTGTAAACACCGGCGCTGTCCCTGTATCAATGGGGATTGCAGCTGCCAGCGGCAGTCTCCTCCATACTGGCCCGACTGCAGCCCAGGTGTCACGTGGTGACAGCTGCCGCTGGGGGAGGTGGCAGTTGCCCTTTCAAATGTGTAAAGTCGCTTGTCGTCACGTGAAGGGATGTGAAAATCAAATTGTTGTTTAACTTAAAACTCGGATCCATCCGCCCGTCCGTGTGTCCATCCTCCCACGTGCCCGTCTCTCTCGCGTTCCACAAGTGGATGCTTTGAGTGACTTCGCGTGATCGTGACCTGCGGTTTGGTCGTTGTTGAACGCGGTACGGGGTGACCAGAGGTCGCAACCGGGTACCCGATACCCTACCCGATACCCGGCTACCCGTACCCGGCCGGGTGAGGGTACGGGTACCCGTTTGCGACCCTGGTGCGGCCGGGTACGGGTACGGGTAAGGAATCAAAACCCGTTTGCGACCTCGGGTGGTAGGTGGCTAGGAGTTGGTCGGAATGCTCTAAAGCCCTCGCTCTGAGCTCCCAGGCCTGCCACGCAGTGGCGTGGGCACCGTGACGGGTCTTTGACTTCTGTTGAGTGCACGATGCTGCCCCCCGTTGTGTTTCTCTCGTTTGCTTCAGCGCCGTCGCGATGGTTTGGAGTTGTGAGTGCACCGCTGCACTGTCCTCTAGTTTGCCGTTTAAGTTGTGTTCCTTAAATGTTTTATTTCGATTTAAAGCTTTCGTGACTGCAGGGATTCATCTTCTTGGTTCTTTCAGTAAAGTCGTCACGTAGAAGGGAAATAATAAAAGAATAAAAATAAAACATAATAAAATAATTCTCACGACGTTTCGGCCACAACGCAAGCAGCCGTCCTCAGGTGAGGAACAGGTCTGTCGGAAAGACAGCGTCTGAATGAAACACCACCAGGCTTGGAGTGTATATTTAAGCTGGGTTGGAGGGGGAAGAGCGCCTTGACAAAAAAATTACTGGGGGCCTCACAGTACCTGTCGCCCAGGGGCTACTGGGGGGGGGGGGGTGTGGGGGCTGTTCTTCTAAGGGCACGGGAAGGGTGCGGGTCAAGAGGTCACGTGGGGCGCAGTCACGTGTCTACCCCACCTGGCAATCTTCCCATCAGCATCAGGGCCCCTGACTTCTCATCGTGAACTGTCGGGGGGCCCGCCACGACTCTACGGACACTGCCTCTCCTCCCTCTCTCTCTCTCTCTGGTAGAGTTGGAGGGGGTGGGGGTGGCTTCAGGACGACCGCAATCCTTTGCAGGACAATGTAATGACTGTGCAGGCGTTACGTTGAGTTTGGTCAGGGCAGCACGGCGATGAGGGATGATAACCGATGGACGCAGATGGAGCGATAAGATCGGAGCTCATGGGCAGAAAAACCTCGGTGGCTTTTTGGCATCTCAGCTATGATTGAAGGGAGGCTTTGAGCCAGCAGTGGGTAGAGCATAGCTGATGGCGTATTTGCGTATTTCGATTCGCTCTAAAGTGCTGAGGAATTTTGAACGCGTATCCATTTTATGCAACTTTTATTTAAAGGTTTCAACAGTCAACACGTAACCAAACGTGGTAATTACAAAACCACATTTTACATTCCAAAAGAAGTCATTAACCAGTCCCCCAGTAGTTGACATTGGAGGTGCATTACGCTCTGCTCCAGAAATGTTTCTCTCAAAATCTTAACAACGAAATATTTTTGTTATTTTTGTTTTCACTTTTCCGGGAACCATTTTGACAAACCACGTCCCCATTTATCCTTATTGGTCCTTATTTTATCCAAAGATATTTTTGTATAAAGCTCTCATCGGATTGATTGTAAGGATATATGGGTGCAATAAACATAGTGATGGAATAAAATAAAAAAATAGGATTTACCCTTTCTGAGGTATTAAGAGGTTTCAAACACCAAATGGACCCCTATCACAAGGCATCCAGTCTGCACTAACCACACAGACTTGCGGTAAACCGTTGAAACAATATACTTCGGTAATGTATGCATCGTCCTTTAAACCGATTGGCCTATACAACAACATGGATTCTTATGATGAGTGTATCACGTTCGAGTTGCGGTGCCTTCTGCTAATAATTCCTAACTCCAAGCCAGCACGGTAACATTCTGTTAAACATCGAGAGGCCTGGTCGTAGGAGAGACTGTGAACACTGCTGAAATATTCTCTCTTCACGTGAATCAACATCCAAATCGGAGACTTTTGTAACATTTTATCTGTCACAGTGTTCGCTGTTCGTAACGACACCGTACTCTTCTGCACCTCACAGCGGGGCAAATTGTCTGAAATGTTCAGTGATTAAGGTTTCAGTCGTGAGGGAGTGTCTGTTAATATTGTCGGCTTATTAAAGTTATTCACTGTTCTTGATTCTTTCGGTAAAGTCACGTAGAAAGGAAATAATAAAATAATAATAAAAAACATTATGTTTATTTTATTTTATTAAAAAATGAATAATAATAAAATATTAAAAATAAAACGTTAAAATGTTTTCTTTTTTTAATTTTATTATTTCCCTTCTACGTGACTTTCCCGAAAGAACCAAGAAGATGAATCCCTGCAGTCACGAAAGCTTTAAATCGAAATGTATTCACTTTTATGTTGTCTCCAAAGCAGTTTGTGGCATGCGGTAACCTTGATTTGTGTCCTGTTACAAGCCATGTCTCAATTTACAGAATGTAGTTTTATTAATCACACCTCATCATCACCACTCATTGTGAAATTATTTAGCCCTCTCCAGTTGATGTAATTAATGCGATGAGTGTTCTATGTTGGATCATTTAGAGGGCTTCAATCGACGGGCTTGAAAAACTCCGGCTACAGCTTATAAAACTGTCATCTCTTTACACAAAAAATGTGGTGCAGTTTGCCCTAATGACGTCATGTCACGGGATTAAGTGTCCATTACAATCTTGTCGGAGAACAGAGCATCACCCCGTGTTAGAGAACAACCCGCAGAAGCATGCTACGTGGAACTACCACCAGGAGCCACAGCTTCCCTACACGCATGGCGAACAAACCAATATATATCTTCTCGGTTCATTCGGTAAAGTCACGTAGAAGGGAAATAATAAAATAATAAAAATAAAACAATACAATTCTCACGACGTTTCGGCCACAACGCAAGAAGCCGTTCTCAGGTGAAGAACAGGTCTGTCGGGAAGACAGCGTCTGAATGAAACACCCCAGGCTTGGAGCGTATATTTAAGCTGGGTTGGAGGAGGAAGAGCGCCTTGACAAAATAATTTGCATATCAAGAGAATTTTGCATATTTATGGGAAATGCAGATATGGGATTAGTCACTACTTGTGAAATGCGTAGGAGGTGGGCAGGGGTTTTTAAAGTCATATTATGCCCGTGCATTATGCCGGATTAGCAGCATGAAAGGGAGGGGATAGGGGTAACATTAATAAAGGGAAGGAATGTTTTTATTATTTTAATATTTCCCTTCTACCGAAAGAACCATGAAGATGAATCCCTGCAGTCACGAAAGCTTTAAATCGAAATTCAACCAATATTTTTAATTCTGAGACCCAGAATTATTTGACTAATCAACTTCAAGATGGCAAATTTCTTGCAGTCAACTCACTGGACTTAAGAAGCCAATGTATCCACGCTTGGGCAGCTGACACATGGATTTAAATGCAACATCTCTTTGGTTGCTATATCAATGTTTCTGAGCCCTGAGCCAATTTCAGTAGAAGACCTCCTCAAATTTCGATTTAAAGCTTTCGTGACTGCAGGGATTCATCTTCTTGGTTCTTTCGGTAAAGTCACGTAGAATGGAAATAATAAATAAAATAAACATTATAAAATAATATAATAAATATTTTATTATGCTTAAATTGTATAATTATATAATTTGTATTATTTATAATAATATATTTAATGTTTTATTTTTATTATTTTATTATTTCCATTCTACGTGACTTTACCGAAAGAACCAAGAAGATGAATCCCTGCAGTCACGAAAGTCACCTAGAAGGGAAATAATAAAATAAAGCATTAAAAAGTAATATAATAATATATTTCATTATGCTTAATTTCTAAAATTTTCTTATTTTAATTATTTATAATAATATATTTTATTATATTTTTATTATTTTGTTATTTCCATTCTACGTGACTTTACCGAAAGAACCAAGAAAATGGACGTCCTCAAACTTGGTTTTTTTGACTAACATGACCATTTCAAAGGCCCTTCCCCCCATCTTGTTCGACCACATTCAGTCCGCCGCCGCCGTCGCCGCCGCGTGCATTCTCACCGACCCTCCTGGCGACGCTCCCTTTGCGCAAATCCCCAGCAGCATCTCGAGCTGCCTCTCCAACCTCCTCGCCCGCTTCGTCTCGTTCCCCCCACGCTGCCTGCGCCCTTCCTGCTCCCGCCGCCGCCGCCTCGCGGCACGGCCAGAAGCTTCCAGATGTAGGCGGCCTCCTTCGTGTCGTGGTGGGGCCAGGCACGGCAGAATCAGGTGGACAGACGCTGTCCACGAATCGCAGGGTCGCGTCCACGCACGCGTACTCCGGCTGGGGCGGCGGGTTAGACGACGGAGGCTCGGCACCATCTTCCCTGCGGAGGGAAGAGAGGCGACGCGTCTTGCTACCGGCATACGACGTTTCGATTGCAACACAAGCAATCGTCATCAGGTGTAAATGAAATGCAATCACCCAGTACGGCATCTACTGCCCTCCGAAGCCAGCAGCTGCTTCTCCGACTATGCCATCGATCTACGGTTGCCGCTAAAACGATACGTTCGTATGAACACAGTGAACGAGAGAGCGGTCATCGCAGCGGCTCACCTGCCGGCCTCGCGTCGCCATGCTCCCGACTCCGCACGGACGCCCGTCGCTCGTGGCAGGACCAGCAGGAGCGCGTCGTGCGTGGAGGCCCCGGGCAGCAGCTGCACGGAGCCCGGAGTGAAGCAGTTTGTGTGCGGGCGGCACGCGGCATCGGCCGATACCTCCGGGGAGAAGAATCCCCAAGGGCACGGGGCGCAGTGCGTGTCTTCGTGCGGGGATCCTGCGGTGCCGAGCAG
>NW_026891259.1:92500-109941 GCF_015708825.2 Lethenteron reissneri | reverse complement strand
CCCTCTGGCCTGGACCACGGCGTAGAAGAAGAAGGGCCACTTGCTGTTGCCCCAGCTGGTGGGGATGCTGCGGGATGTGGCGTGCGGCATGCGGCACCTGTCCCGCGTGGGCTACGTGCACCGGGACCTGGCCGCCCGCAACGTGCTCGTCAGCGGCGAGCTCACGTGCAAAGTGTCCGACTTCGGACTCTCGCGGATGCTTCTGCCGGACGACCACTCCGACGCGGTGTACACCACCCGGGTAAAGCTGGGGGGAGAAAGATGTCAGTTTTGTACCAGTTTAAAGGGTAAAAACCTACTACTATATTTCGCCACTGATATAGGAGATGTCTCATAGTGTAAATGGTTACCCCGAGCTCTCAATACTCTGATAGTGCGCTGTCTTTGAGTTGTATACAAGGCATCATGTTTTTGAGTTGTACGCCTTGTGGCGTCATCTGGTCCAACACCAATGGAGACTAGGCTCTAAGAAAAGCTGTCTCGGGTGTGGACCAATCAGCTTCGAGGACAGTGCATATCATTATCATCATCATCAGAGTTGTTTCTTTTTGTTTGCATTTTGACTGCTTGTTTTGTGGTTATTGCAAACATGATGCCTTGCATAAAGGTGTCAGTTTTGTACCAGTTGAAAGGGTAAACAGGTCCCTGCGGGGTGGGCTGGTAGGAACGAACAAATACGATACGAAGGGAGAGTTTGAGGCCTAGTTCTATGGTTTAGGCCTAGCTGTAGGCTTTAGGCCGCTGTGAGTTAATTTTTAATTAAAATGTTTTAATTAAAAACTATCTCAGGGAATTATAAGGGAATGTTACACTTGTTTAGCCAGGAAAGCCTCACTGAGTCTAAAGGTTTTTGTAGGGTCCTGCCAAGTGTTTGCAGTAGGGGGCGATGTTGCAACACCTAATCGACCATCGGACGGACGATATTATCTATTGTAGGCTGGTTCACTTCGTTCCTACCAGTAAAACCTAATACTAAACCCTTCACCGCGTACTGACGACATCGGCCGCGAAAGCCGAGGGCGAAATCAAATTGTAAATGTTCCCCAGGGGGGGAAGATCCCCATCCGCTGGACCGCCCCGGAGGCGATTTCCCAGCTCAGGTTCACGTCGGCAAGCGACGTGTGGAGCTACGGCGTCGTCATGTGGGAGGTGATGACACACGGCGAGCGGCCATACTGGGACATGAGCAACCGGGACGTGAGTTCAGCACCAGCAGCCCTGTAGTGTGAGTCTGTGGGTCTCTCTGTTTGAGTCTGTGGGTCTCTATGAGTGGTCTGTGGGTCTCTGTGTGAGTAGTCTATGGGTCTCTATGAGTAGTCTATGGGTCTCTGTGTGCCCCCCAGGTGATGGAGGCAGTGGAAGGTGGCTGGCGACTGCCACGTCCCATGGGATGTCCCATGTGTCTCCACCGCCTCATGCTGAGCTACTGGCACGCGGAGAGCTCCTGTCGACCCTCGTTCAGCCAGCTCGTCACCGCCATCACCGACGCCCCGCCCAGCACGGCCAGGTGCGTCTGTGTGCGTGTGTGTGTGTGTGTCTGTGTGTGTGTCTGTGTGTGTGTGTGTCTGTGTGCGTGTGTCTGTGTGTGCGTGTGTCTGTGTGTGCGTGTGTGTGCGTGTGTCTGTGTGTGTGTGTGTCTGTGTGCGTGTGTGCGTGTGTCTGTGTGTGCGTGTGTGCGTGTCTGTGCGTGTGTCTGTGTGTGTGTCTGTATGTGTGCGTGTGTCTGTGTGTGTGCGTGTGTATGTTGGAGAGCGGTAATGTAGCGGTTAGCGCGTTGCGCTATGAACCTGGCGACCCGGGTTCGATTCCCACTCACGGCGAACACCAGTGACGATTATCTGAACCGGTCCTGGGCCTCTCCTAGGTCGAATCATCTTTAAATGAGTACCTGGTGCGGTGTGTAAGCATCGCCACTGGGGAGACAAAGGCGGTCGGGCGTGGTGCTGGCCACCCACCCCCTCGTGTGCCGTTCCAGCCTTCATAGGTGCTCGCTACCAGCACTTGCCTCTACAGTCTGTTAAGGCTATACGGGGGATCTTTGTCTATCTTTGTGTCTGTGTGTGCGTGTGTGCGTGTGTCTGTGCGTGTGTCTGTGTGTGCGTGTGTCTGTGTGTGCGTGTGTGTGAGCGCCGGGTGGCTAAAGCACAGCAAGTTGGCACAGTAGGGGGCACAAGTGGTGCATCAGCCAGTCATCTCGGTCATCTCAGTTAGTCGACCCGTGGCACCTGCTGGGTCTGCCCCGTGACCTCCTGCCAGCGGGCGTTCGACACTTCACGTGGCCTCAAGGTGCACATGGCCTGGCACAAGCGTCGTGGTGACGTCACCGCCACTTAATGGGGGCTCTGGATGGGTACGAGGGGCTGGTAACCCCTCCACCTTCGATTAATCACGACAAAATCACGAATGAAAATAGTATTGAATAAGCTTGTGCCGGAGGCCCCTCTTCTCGACGATATTCTGAACCGGTCCTGGGCGTCTCCTAGGTCGACTCGGCCTCAAATGAGTACCCGGTGCGGTGTGTAGTGAACATCGCTAGCACTGGGGAGACGTGATGATGATGATGATGACAACAACCGCTTTGTCGAGCCGTCGCTTGCGGTGGCCGGGACGCTTCCTAAAAAAGCGTCGAACAGCAGCTCCGGCGGGGGCCTTTCCCGGTGAAATAAAAACACAGAATGAAAGGCGAGCGGTACAAACGTCACGACCACTTTGGCCTTTCGATTTAAAGCTTTCGTGACTGCAGGGATTCATCTTCTTGGTTCTTTCGGTAAAGTCACGTAGAATGGAAATAATAAAATAATAAAAATTAAATTATAAAATTTAGATTTAAAGCTTTCGTGACTGCAGGGATTCATCTTCTTGGTTCTTTCGGTAAAGTCACGTAGAATGGAAGTAATAAAATAATAAAATAAAACATAATAAAATCATTCTCACGACGTTTCGGCCACAACGCAAGCAGCCGTCCTCAGGTGAAGAACAGGTCTGTCGAGAAGACAGCGTTGTGGCCGAAACGTCGTGAGAATTATTTTATTATGTTTTATTTTATTACTTTATTATTTCCCTTCTACGTGATGACTTTACCGAAAGAACCAAGAAGATCACTTTGGCCTTCTCACGGCCCCAACGAGGCCTCTGCCCGGTGACGGGTGTTTCACCGTCACCTCGCTCTGCCTCCTCTCCCCCCGCCCAGTTTCTCGTCCGCGGTGGCGGTGGCCTCCACACTCCGCGGCGACTTCTCAACGCCGCGAACGCCGACAACGCCGCCACCTCCTCCCACTGCGTCTTAGTCGTGTTCGCTGGCACGGCCTCCTCCGCTCGGGATCTCGACGTTTGTCTCTCGTGTCTCGTTGGGGTTTTTCTCACGGCGTTCAACGCTCGCTCCCCCGTTGGTTTTAACACTTTTGATTTCCCCCCCCCCCGACGATCTGCGTCTTCCCCGTGATTGTTTGTCGTTCGCGTGCCTCCTCTTTTATCTGTTAATTCGTGTAGTGACAGGGTGACACCTGGCAGCCTGTAGGGGCAATTGCGGGTATCGCTGCATTACATCATCTCTTCGTGCTCTTGAATCGACGTTATACTGAGCACACAGCCCCTAGTGGAGGCAGGGCCGACGACTTACACGGTCCCTGGTCAGCTGCTCTCTCCGCTGCTGCTGCTGGATGATGCTGTTACCGCTGCTGCTGCTGCTGTTCCCACGTCTCCACGCGTCTGAGTTGTGCGCCGAGTTGAGGCTCTTTTTATAACCAGCTCCTCGGGGCCACCGCCGCTGCCTGCAAGTGGCGGTTGGTCCCCACTACGGGGGAGTTGGGGCGTCGCCCCGCTACGCAGCTCGAGGTGACAAATTAGTTCTCTAATAAAAAATATATTTACTGTTCCGTAAATTGTTGTGTCGTGTTTCAAGAAATAAAACAGTCGTATCGTCTATCGACGCCCGCCGCTGGTAGATGAGACGGTGACATCACTTTCATTGATTTGATTTATTGATGAGTTGAAAGGGGGGGGGGGGGAACGCCGATTTCAAATAAGAATTCTTCATGCTTCAAAGTTTTTAGGGCGTCAAGAGCGTAAAGCGCGATTTGTAAACTAGATACGTCATTCGCAACGCTATCTCCATCCTCTCTGCAGAAGCACCTTTCCCGTAAACATCGCCACGTTTAGTTATTCCACTGTTTTATCCGCCCGGTGCTTTTCCAATTGTTGTGAGCACCGCTAAAGCAAGTTCCACGCAACTTACCCATCTGTGTCACGGTGGCTAGACGTTGACTACCGCGCCTGGTACGCATGAGGTTGCGGGTTCGATCCCGACCCCGATGCAATTTCCAGCGGGAACATTTTTTGTTCATGTAAGAATGCCAATTGGCTGTAACATCTTTTCATGTGCCCGTAATTCCTCCACTGCTCTCCTGGTTTCTCAATGATAAGTGTGATATCCTTCATAATTTAAACATTGCATATGAGAAAACAAGCATTTTAATTTTCAACAAAAAACGATTTCAATTCAACCCATTAGCTCCGAGCTATAGTGTGTTAGAGACCCTGCGTGCAATTGTGAATGTAGTGACGTGAAAGTATTCAGCAATGCTTACTCCCCAAAGAGGAAAAATAACAAAACACCGTTGCAAACCAGATGACCGCTTGCTTCAAACTTCCTTGATGTTTACACGTGAAGGTTTAATGAGACTGCTTTACAGTCTTCTTCTTGATTCTTTCGGTAAAGTCACGTAGAAGGGAAATAATAAAATAATAAATATAAACATTAAAATAATTCTCACGACGTTTCGGCCATAACGCAAGCAGCCGTCCTCAGGTGAAAAACAGGTCTGTCGAAAAGACAGCGTCTGAATGAAACACCACCAGGCTTGGAGCGTATATTTAAGCTGGGTTGGAGGGGGAAGAGCGCCTTGACAAAGAAATTTGCATATCAAGAGGAATTTAGCATATGTTTGGGAAATGCAGATATGGGATTAGTCACTACTTGTGGAATACGTAGGAGGTGGGCGGGGGGTTTCAAAGTCATATTATGCCCGTGCATTATGCAGGATTAGCAGCATCAAAGGGAGGGAGTAGGGTTAGCATTAATAAAGGGAAGGAATGTTAATAGCATGGAGCTGCAGTAACGAAATTTGCAATTTCGATTTTAAACTTTCGTGACTGCAGGGATTCATCTTCTTATATGATGAGGTGAGACCAACTGGGCTATTTCGCTCTTTCTCAGAAGCAAACTGCCCACAAATAATGCTCAACGGAGTTGCTCATCGCGTGGACATTTAGAGCAGAAGACCGACACTGAACGCGCGTTGATGTCGATTCTTACACGTGGAGGGGACAAACCCGGAGGAGCCGGAGAAAAATCCATACGACCACGGGGAGAGAGAGAGGCACGCAAAGTCCAGGTATACAGGTACCCTGTATACCTGGCAAGGCAGTTAACATCTCGCTGGTTTACACCATTGGTACCTCATTTGCCAGTAAAAAAAATATGATAATTGTTTTTTTACCCTTTTATCTGGCAACAAAACTGACACCGTTTTTACGATGAGTCATGTTTGCATAGACCACAATGCCTGCAGTCATAATGCAAACAAAAAACATAACTCTGATAATGAATGTCCTCAAGGTGTCAGTTTTGTTGCCAGATAAAAGGGTAAAAAACCAATTATCATCTCGCTGGTTGCGCCTCACTGCAGCACGACTTTCCATGTTGAACAACCAAGCGTGGTGGACCTTTCTATAAATCCACTGCTGGGTGAGCCCCCTGCCCCCCCCACACAACTCGTCGTGTGGGTTGTCAAGGTGATTTGACCACAGCTCAGCAAGCTGGTCAGTGCGGGTGGGAGCATAGACGCATACAAGTGTAATGGTGTAAGTAGAGCAGGAGACGTTGACAACACGTATTCATTACAATTAAATCCAACACAGCAGAGTAACGACTCTAACACTCGAAGAAGAGGAATCGGCCCCTTCACCCGGTTCTATCCGAGGCAGTGTCCCTCAGCTAACGTTTCCCCGTCAGCTCCTACTACACCCCTCTAACCCAGACCATCCTAGTAGAGGAGGCTAACTCACCTGGCCCAGCTTCGGCTCAGGTCCGACCCTCAGCCACACGAGTCTGGCCCTCACAAGGACACAGAAGACCTCGCTGCTGCTCTGAGGTCGCCCCTGGCTTGCCCTGCCCGGCTCTTACAAGAGCAGCGAGTCAGGGTAGTAGTCCCAGGGCTAGGCTAGCTAGCTGGTACTCTTAGTAGGTGAGTGAGTAGGTGAGTGTGTAGGTGAGTGGGTGGCTGAGTGGGTGGGTGAGTGCGTGAGTGGTGAGTAACCTGTATGGTGAGTGAGTGGTGAGCAAGTGAGTGACTGAGTGAGTGACTGGGCGACTGAGTGAGTGAGTGACTGAGTGAGTGAGTGGTGAGTGACTGAGTGAGTGACTGAGTGAGTGACTGAGTGAGTGAGTGAGTGACTGAGTAAGTGAGTGAGTGGTGAGCAACTGAGTGACTGAGCGACTGAGTGAGTGAGTGACTGAGTGAGTGACTGAGTGACTGAATGAGTGAGTGACTGAGTGAGTGACTGAGTAAGTGAGTGAGTGGTGAGCAACTGAGTGACTGAGTGAGTGACTGAGTGAGTGAGTGACTGAGTGAGTGAGTGACTGAGTGAGTGAGTGACTGAGTGAGTGACTGAGTGAGTGACTGAGTAAGTGAGTGAGTGGTGAGCAACTGAGTGACTGAGTGAGTGACTGAGTGAGTGACTGAGTGAGTGAGTGAGTGACTGAGTGAGTGAGTGACTGAGTGAGTGACTGGTGAGCTCGCTGCTCTTCACTCTTCACCGGCTCTTCTGCTCCAACGACTCCCCGAGCTCTCTCGCGCACCGCCTTATATACCCAACTGCCCCCCCCCCCGAGGGGCGGGGCTGTATGCGGATGTTGATGTAGACACCCCACGCACGGACGTTGATGTAGACACCCCAACGTAACGGCTTGCTACACCCCTCTACGTAATACCTCTACACTAGTGCTACTACTGCGTCTGGAGCACATTACAATGTGTTTGGCTGCACTGCCCTCTGCTGTGTTCCTCGTATTGCCGTGACTTGCCAGTGGCTTCTGTTCCAATACAAATCACATACATGTGAACGAAGCATATTATTTGTCTGCACTTGTGCCGTATTCTATTTTACAACTTCATTATCCAAACTTCCCAACACAGAACCCTCGGAAAATATGAAGCCTCCCCCCGTAACCTTGAGAACTCATCTCGCGCCTCTGATAATAATGATGACGGTTGGCTACGTAGGGCGAAAATAAAACCCCAACGACATGGATACATGTACAGGTAGACCCCGAGTTACGATGGGGTCCGACTTACGACATTTTGATCTTACGATGGCGATTCGACAAAATTGCCATCAACAACCTAACATCGTTCACGTGTGCAGACGACGGACAGAATATTGGCGAGTACACAGTACAATATGATACGTTACGATACGTTCAATGCATGTATACACTACACTATACACTACACTATACACTACACTATACACTACACAATACTCTACACTATACACTACACTATTACACTACACTATACACTACATTATTACACTACACTATACACGTCATTATACACTACACTATACACTACTATACACTACACTACTATACACTACACTACTCTACACTACACTATACACTACACCATGCATTACACTATACACTACACTATGATACGTAGCTTTAGCGATTTAATTTTAGGGTTACCACGATACGATACGTTCAATGCATGTTAAAAGTTTCTGTAGCAGATAGGATTGTTTCCTGCTAAAACTTTCTATTAAATTTCAGTTCATATAGGTAGGCTAAGAATTTTCCTTGTTTTTTACTTTACATTTCACTGTGCAATACAGTATTGCAATTAATAAATACACACGGTATATAGTTTATACAGTACGCTACTGTAAATTGCTTTGTTTTGCTAAATTATCACCGTCCTTTAAGACTCCTGGGTAGGCTATAGGCCATCTTCGACTTACGGTATTTTCGGCTTACGACGGGGTCGTCGTAACGCATCTCCGTCGTAAGTAGAGGACTGCCTGTGTTGTGACTTTCCTAAGAAATAAACACAACCATAAACATTATCATAGCCCCATCGGGAAGGGCGTTCGTGTCTTCTAGAAAGAGGGAGGAGCTTCTAGAAAGAGGGCGAGTCTTCTAGAAAGAGGGCGTGTCTTCTAGAAAGAGGGCGTGTCTTCTAGAAAGAGGAAGGGGCTTCTAGAAAGAGGGCGTGTCTTCTAGAAAGAGGGCGTGTCTTCTAGAAAGAGGGCGTGTCTTCTAGACAGAGGGCGTGTCTTCTAGAAAGAGGGCGTGTCTTCTAGAAAGAGGGCGTGTCTTCTAGAAAGAGGGAGGAGCTTCTAGAAAGAGGGCGTGTCTTCTAGACAGAGGGCGTGTCTTCTAGAAAGAGGGCGTGTCTTCTAGAAAGAGGGCGTGTCTTCTAGAAAGAGGGAGTGTCTTCTAGAAAGAGGGCGTGTCTTCTAGAAAGAGGGCGTGTCTTCTAGAAAGAGGGCGTGTCTTCTAGACAGAGGGCGTGTCTTCTAGAAAGAGGGCGTGTCTTCTAGAAAGAGGGCGTGTCTTCTAGAAAGAGGGCGTGTCTTCTAGACAGAGGGCGTGTCTTCTAGAAAGAGGGCGTGTCTTCTAGACAGAGGGCGTGTCTTCTAGAAAGAGGGCGTGGCCTGTGGCGGAGCGAGGCCAGGAGCCCCGCCCCTCCCCCACGTGGGAGACCTCGTGACTCGTGGCTGTCAGTGGGATGATCCCCCTCGTGCTGATCACAAGCCGCCGTCGTCGTCGTCACCACCTCGTGGTCGTCGTCATCGTTCTTCTCGTCGTCGCCTCCGAGTGAGAGACACGGAGAGAGACACGGAGAGAGACACACACAGAGAGACACACACAGAGAGACACACACACACAGAGACAGGCACAGAGAGACACAGAGAGAGACAGACACAGAGAGACACAGAGAGAGAGACACACACAGAGAGACACAGAGAGAGACACACAGAGAGACAGAGAGACGTGGAGAGAGACAGAGAGAGACAGAATTTGCGTGTCATCCTTGCGCAGGGGCCATGCTAATCTTCTCTGTATCGTTCCAATTTTAGTATATGTACTGCCGGAGCAAGTACAGAGAGAGACACAGAGAGACAGAGAGAGACAGACACACAGAGAGAGACAGACACACAGAGAGACACAGAGAGACACAGAGAGAGACACACACAGAGAGAGAGAGACAGACACAGAGAGAGAGAGAGAGACACAGAGAGAAACATACACAGAGAGAGACAAAGACACAGAGAGAGACAGAGAGAGAGAGACACACAGAGAAACACAGAGAGACAGAGAGAGACAGAGAGACACAGACACAGAGAGACAAGCACACAGAGAGACACGGAGAGACAGAGAGACACAGAGAGACATACACAGAGAGACAGAGAGAGAGACACAGAGATACACAGAGAGAGACACACACACAGAGAGACACAGAGAGACAGAGAGAGACAGAGAGACACAGAAAGAGACACAGAGAGACAGAGAGAGACAGAGAGAGACACGCACATAGAGAGATATGTAATATACAGTTTATACACACACACAGTACTGTTATATATACACACACAATTTTTATAGAGATGTAGGACCTGAAATACACGCGCCACGCGCTCTGTGGGTCTGTTGCTAGGCAGACAAGCAAGTGTACAGTAGCGGGTATTTGAGGACGATGTTGTTGTTGCTGAGAGGAGACCCGTTAAGTGACGTGACAGCTGTTATGGGCAACCGGGGACACAGGCCGGTGATTGGCCGAGAGGGTGATTGCTTAACGAGTGGCGTCGCCCAGGCGGCAATAACAAAGTCACGTGGGGTTGGGGGCCTGGGGGGTGATGGGTAATCGGGGGGTGAGATAATGAATAGGGACTGATTGGGGTGGATCTAAAAATACAGTGATACCTCGGTTCACGAACGCTTCTGTTCACGAACAACTCGGTTTACGAACAGAAAAGTTCATAAAAATATGCTCCAGTTCACGAACAGGAGCCGCGGCCATTTTAATGCTATTTCCAGGCTGTCACGTGGTCGTGACTTCCTGTAGGAAGATCGTGGAGAGAAGAAGAGACACAGAAAGAAGTACTGTGAGTACTGTGAAGACACTTTCAGTGACTTTTTGCTTTTTGGTGTGCTTTTTAGCACATACAGTACTGTACTACTGTACTGTACAATACTGTACTTACTGTAATGTACAGTTCACCCGTTTGAGTGCTTACTGAAGTCATCTCAAGCAAGGTTAGTGTTCTCTCTTTATACATTACTATACTGTACAGTACTAATGTGTATTGTAATTTGTTTAATATTTTTGTGCTTCAAAAACCAAATAAAAAGGTCAGAACGGATTAACCGGATTTACATTGAACCCTGTGGGAAAATGTGCCTCGGTTCACGACCAATTCGGTTCGCGACCAGAGTCAGTTCACGAATTAAGTTCGTGAACCGAGGTATCACTGTATAGCGCAACAGAGAGACGGAGTCTTGGTGGAAGCTGGAGCGATGGGGAGCTGGAGTGATGGTGCCCGGAATAGCGGAGAGCAGGAGTAAGAGAATACGATAACGGTAGCAGTGGGGAGAGAGATAGGTCACAGAGACCCATACTCATAGAGACCCACACTCATACAGACACACAGAGACCCATACTCATAGAGACCCACAGATACCCACACTCATAGAGACCCACAGAGATCCATACTCATAGAGACCCACACTCATAGAGACACACAGAGACCCATACTCATAGAGACCCACACTCATAGAGACCCACAGAGATCCATACTCATAGAGATCCACAGATACCCACACTCATAGAGACCCACACTCATAGAGACCCACAGAGATCCATACTCATAGAGACCCACAGAGATCCATACTCATAGAGATCCACAGAGACCCACACTCATAGAGACCCACAAAGACACACAGAGACCCATACTCATAGAGACCCATACTCATAGAGACCCACAGAGACCCATACTCATAGAGACCCACAGATACCCACACTCATAGAGACCCACAAAGACACACAGAGACCCATACTCATAGAGACCCATACTCATAGAGACCCACAGAGACCTATATTCATGGAAACCCACAGAGACTCATACTCATAGAGACCCACACTCACAGAGACACACACTCACAGAGACCCACAGAGACCCACACCCACAGAGACCCACACTCACAGAGACACACACTCACAGAGACCCACAGAGACCCACACGCATAGAGACCCACACTCACAGAGACCCACAGAGACCCACACGCATAGAGACCCACACTCACAGAGACCCACAGAGACCCATACTCATAGAGACCCACAGAGACCCACACCCACAGAGACCCACACTCACAGAGACCCACACTCACAGAGACCCACAGAGACCCACAGAGACCCACACTCATAGAGACCCACAGAGACCCACAGAGACCCACACCCACAGAGACCCACAGAGACCCACAGAGACCCACACTCATAGAGACTCACAGAGACCCACACAGAGGTGACGACGACGACTGTGGCGCTTGCTGTGACGTCACAGGAGGACCGAGCGAGAATCCCACCGGCGACAACCGCCGGCCATGCAGAGGAGAATCTCGGACATCTGGGCCGGGCTCAGGGGGCAGGAGCAGCAGCAGCACCCGCCGCAGCAGCAGCAGTCGCCGCAGCAGCAGCAGCGACAGCAGCAGCAGCAGCAGCAGCCACAGCAGCAGCAGCAGCGGCAGCAGCAGCAGCGGCAGCAGCAGCAGCAGCAGCAGCGGCAGCAGCAGCAGCAGCGGCAGCAGCCGGACAGACAGGGCGGGCGTCTCAGCGGAGGCGACTGGGAGTCGAGGAGGGAGAGGGAGTCCAGGAGGGAGAGGCAGAGGGAGCAGGCGCGGGAGGCCAGGGAGGCGTGGGAGCGCGAGTATTTCGCGTTGCACCGCTCCCTCGGGAGGCGGCGGGAGCGGCGGGAGTGGCGGGAGCTCGAGAGGGGGGCCAACGCTCCCTTGAACCCGGCGGGGGGCGGGGGGGGCACGGCGGGGGGAGGGAGAGGGAGGGCGGGGGGAGGGGTGGAGAGAGGGGGAGGGAGGGCGGGGGGAGGGGTGGGTGGGGCGGGGGGAGGGGGGATGGTGGAGGGAGGGCGGGGAAGAGCGGGGGGAGGGGTGGAGAGAGGAGGAGGGAGGGGGGAGGGAGGGGGCGCAGGGGGGGGCAGGGAGAGGGGGAGGAGGGGGGCTGAGTGGTTTGATCGACTGCGATCACTACGCTGAGATGGACCCCAAATCATCAGTTCGGGAGGGGGAGGGGGATCAGGAGGGACGAGCAGTGGGTGAGGGAGGGAGGGGAGGGAGGGGTGGAAGGGAGGGAGGGGAGGAGGTAGAGAGGGGTGGGAGGGAGGGGGGAGGGAGGAAGGGAGGGAAGGGTGGAAGGGAGTGGTGGGAGGAGAGGAGGGAGGAAGGGGAGGCAGGGAGGGAGGGTGGGGGTGTAGGTGTGCGGCTTGCTACAAGCGTCTCAGCATGGCACCGTGTGGGGCTGGTGGCTGGTGTCAAAATGCCTCCAAGTGTCGCCAGGTCTCCACGTGGAACTCTGAGAGGAGGTTTCCGTCTGTTTGCGTTCGGGCCTCGTACGTGGAGGTGTTGTAGACACGATGAGGAGGTGGGTCGGCCCCCAACCAGGGATTGAACTGGTGTCCCTCCTCGTTCGATGGTTTTCGTTTGTTTGTTGACGTTAACTATTTTGACATTAGGTTTAAAGTTACCTTTGATGAATGCAACAGTTGCCGCTGGGCGTGCGTTCATTAGAAGCGGTTCAAAATGTGTGGAGGATGCAACTGAATTGCCGACATGGAGTGTTACGTGATACCCAGGCAGCAAAACCCCAGCACTCAACTTGATTCCCAGGTTGAGGATCAGAGGGGAACGATTTGGCGGTTGTATAAAACTGTTTACAATTAAAAACTATTCTGGAATGGGTCCGAGGAAGTGTTTTTGCACGTGAAGATATCATCTTCTTGGTTATTTCGGTAAAGTCACGTAGAAGGGAAATAATAAAATAATAGAAATAAAACATTATAAAATACAATTCTCACGACGTTTCGGCCACAACGCAAGCAGCGGTCCTCAGGTGAAGAACAGATCTGTCGAGAAGACATTCAGACGCTGTCTTCTCGACAGACCTGTTCTACACCTGAGGACGGCTGCTTGCGTTGTGGCCTAAACGTCGTGAGAATGATTTTATTGTTTTATTTTTATTATTTTATTATTTTCATTCTACGTGACTTTACCGAAAGAACCAAGAAGATGAATCCCTGCTGCAGTCACGAAAGCTTTTAAGTGAAGATATCAGTCGAAGAGACCAGTCCATTCCAGCGAGGAAACTTCTTAATAAGTTGCCCTGTTCACGTTGAAGAGTCTTTGGTGTTTGTCGCATTTTGTATCGACTAGCCAAGCCCGTCCCTTTATCTGCGAAGTGGCAGAAGTGGGTCTGCACCAGAGGTCGCAACCGGGTACCCGATACCCGTACCCTACCCGATACCCGGGTACCCGGCCGGGTACGGGTACCCGTTTGCGACCCTGCACAAGGCAAGCAGCCGTCCTCAGGTGAAGAACAGGTCTGTCGGAAAGACAGCGTCTGAATGAACACCACCAAGCTTGGCAGCAATATACGCTGCCAAACCTGGTGGTGTTTCATTCAGACGCTGTCTTTCCGACAGACCTGTTCTTCACCTGAGGACGGCTGCTTGCGTTGTGGCCGAAACGTGGTGAGAATTGTAATTTATGATGTTTTATTATTTCCCTTCTACGTGACTTTACCGGAAGAACCAAAAAGTCTGCACGTGGGTTTTGTTAATTGATACGCGATTCTCTTTAAATTTTTACGGTGTGTACACAAGGTACACACCGCGTTTGGTTGAACACTTTAGACGTTTATAATTTTAAAGAAAGTTTTTTACTTTAGTCTAATGGATGAGAGTAAAACATGTCTGTTAAGTCGGACTTGAAATTGTCTCCTGAAATGGGTGCTTTTGTGCGACCGGTCTTAATCTGAAATGAGCATGGACATGACAATTTAATGGAGTTGTGTTTGTATTTCACAAGGCGGCATTGAATGTTGCGGAATGTATATTGGCGCATTGGCCGTGGTGAAGTGTCTGGCGAAGATTAAAGTTGACCGGCTGTTGGCTTTAGAACATTGCTTCTTTGAATTTACTGCGTTGCTTTAGATTGCTAGTGTTTGTGTACTGTGTGTACTGTGTGTGTACTGTGTGGGTTTGTGTACTGTGTGTGTACTCTGTGTGTGTGCACTGTGTGTGTACTCTGTGTGTGTACTGTGTGTGTAGTGTGTGTACTGTGTGTGTGTACTGTGTGTGTACTCTGTGTGTGTACTCTGTGTGTGTGTACTGTGTGTGTACTGTGTGTGTGTACTGTGTGTGTGTGTGTACTGTGTGGGTTTGTGTGTGTACTGTGTGTGTACTCTGTGTATACTGTGTGTGTACTGTGTATACTGTATGTGTACTGTGTGTGTGTACTGTGTGTGTACTCTGTGTGTGTACTGTGTGTGTAGTCTGTGTGTGTACTCTGTGTGTGTACTCTGTGTGTACTCTGTGTGTGTAGTGTGTGTACTGTGTGTGTAGTCTGTGTGTGTACTCTGTGTGTGTACTCTGTGTGTAGTGTGTGTACTGTGTGTGTACTCTGTGTGTGTGTACTGTGTGTGTGTGTACTGTGTGTGTACTGTGTGTGTGGGTGGGTGATGTGAGTGAGTGAGTGGGTGGGTGGGTGAGTGAGTGGGTGAGTGAGTGAGTGGGTGAGTGGGTGAGTGAGTGGGTGGGTGTGGTGGGTGAGTGAGTGGGTGGGTGAGTGAGTGAGTGGGTGAGTGGGTGGGTGAGTGCGTGAGAGAATGGATGAGTGAGTGAGTGTGTGAGTGCGTGAGTGAATGGGTGAGTGAGTGAGTGGGTGAGTGAGGGGGTGAGTGGGTGAGTGAGCGAGTGGGTCGGTGAGGTGGGTGGGTGAGTGGGTGGGTGAATGGGTGAGTGAGTGGGTGAGTGAGTAGGTGATGAGTGGGTGAGTGAGCGGGTGGGTGAGTGGGTGGGTGAGTCGGTGAGTGGGTGGGTGGGTGAGAGAGTGGGTGGGTGAGTGAGTGAGTGGATGAGTGAGTGGGTGGGTGACTGGGTGAGTGAGCGAGTGGGTGAGTGAGTGAGTGGGTGGTTGGGTGAGTGGGTGAGTGAGTGGGTGAGTGAGTGAGTGAGTGGGTGGGTGAGTGAGTGAGTGAGTGAGTGGGTGGGTGAGTGAGTGGGTGAGTGAGTGGGTGAGTGGGTGGGTGAGTGGGTGGGTGAGTGAGTGGGGTGAGTGAGTGGGTGAGTGAGTGAGTGGGTGGGTGGGTGGTTGGGTGAGTGGGTGAGTAAGTGGGTGAGTGAGTGGGTGAGTGAGTAGGTGAGTGAGTGGGTGGGTGAGTGAGTGAGTGAGTGGGTGAGTGAGTGAGTGAGTGGGTGGGTGGTTGGGTGAGTGGGTGAGTGAGTAAGTGGGTGAGTGAGTGGGTGAGTGAGTGAGTAGGTGAGTGAGTGAGTGGGTGTGTGAGTGAGTCAGTGGGTGAGTGGGTGGGTGAGTGGTTGGGTAAATGGTTGAGTGGGTGAGTGAGTGGGTGAGTGAGTGGGTGAGTGGGTGAGTGAGTGGGTGGGTGGGTGGGTGAGTGAGTGAGTGAGTGAGTGGGTGGGTGGGTGAGTGGGTGAGTGAGTGGGTGAGTGAGTGGGTGAGTGAGTGGGTGAGTGAGTGGGTGAGTGAGTGGGTGAGTGGCTGGGTGAGGTGGGTGGGTGGGTGGGTGAGTGAGTGGGTGGGTGGGTGGGTGAGTGGGTGAGTGAGTGAGTAGGTGAGTGGGTGGGTGGGTGAGTGAGTGGGTGAGTGAATGAGTGAGCAGGTGAGTGGGTGGGTGAGTGAGTGAGTGAATGAATGAGTGGTTGGGTGAGTGAGTGAGTGGGTGAGTGAGCGGGTGAGTGAGTGAGTGGATGGTTGGAGTGGTTGGGTGAGTGGATGAGTGGGTGAGTGAGTGGGTGAGTGGGTGAGTGGGTGGGTGAGTGAGTGAGTGAATGAATGAGTGGTTGGGTGAGTGAGTGAGTGGGTGAGTGAGCGGGTGAGTGAGTGAGTGGATGGTTGGAGTGGTTGGGTGAGTGAGTGAGTGGGTGAGTGAGTGGGTGAGTGAGTGATTGGGTGGGTGGTTGTGTGAGTGGGTGAGTGGTTGGGTGAGTGGTTGGGTGAGTGAGTGAGAGTATGAGTGAGTGGGTGGGTCAATGGAGTGGGTGAGTGGTTGTGTGAGTTGGTAGGTGAGTGGGTGGGTGAGTGAGTGAGTGGGTTTGCTGAGGTGGGTGGGTGAGTGAGTGAGTGGGTAAATGGAGTGGGTGAGTGAGTGGGTGAGTGGTTGTGTGAGTTAGTAGGTGAGTGAGTGAGTGGGTGAGTGGTTGGGTGAGTGAGTGAGAGTATGAGTGAGTGGATGGGTCAATGGAGTGGGTGAGTGGTTGTGTGAGTTGGTAGGTGAGTGGGTGGGTGGGTGAGTGGGTTTGCTGAGGTGGGTGGGTGGGTGAGTGAGTGGGTGAGATAGTGAGTGAGTGGGTGAGTGAGTGAGTGAGTGAGTGGGTGAGTGAGTGAGTGGGTGGGTGGTTGTGTGAGTGGGTGAGTGGTTGGGTGAGTGGTTGGGTGAGTGAGTGAGAGTATGAGTGAGTGGGTGGGTCAATGGAGTGGGAGAGTGGTTGTGTGAGTTGGTAGGTGAGTGGGTGGGTGAGTGAGTGAGTGGGTGGGTGGTTGTGTGAGTGGATGAGTGGGTGAGTGGTTGGGTGAGTGGGTGAGTGAGTGGGTGAGTGGGTGAGTGAGTGGGTGGGTGGGTGAGTGGGTGAGTGAGTGGGTGAGTGGATGGGTGAGGTGGGTGGGTGGGTGAGTGGGTGGGTGGGTGGGTGGGTGGGTGAGTGGGTGAGTGAGTGAGTGGGTGAGTGGGTGGGTGGGTGAGTGAATGAGTGAGCGGGTGAGTGGGTGGGTGAGTGAGTGAATGAATGAGTGGTTGGGTGAGTGAGTGAGTGAGTGAGTGAGTGGGTGAGTGAGCGGGTGAGTGAGTGAGTGGATGGTTGGAGTGGTTGGGTGAGTGGATGAGTGGGTGAGTGAGTGGGTGAGTGGGTGGGTGGTTGGGTGAGTGAGAGTATGAGTGAGTGGGTGGGTCAATGGAGTGGGTGAGTGGTTGTGTGAGTTGGTAGGTGAGTGGGTGGGTGAGTGAGTGGGTTTGCTGAGGTGGGTGGGTGGGTGAGTGAGTGAGTGAGTGGGTGAGTGAGTGGGTGAGTGAGTGATTGGGTGGGTGGTTGTGTGAGTGGGTGAGTGGTTGGGTGAGTGGTTGGGTGAGTGAGTG